>NC_046384.1:5350337-5509910 GCF_011125445.2 Fundulus heteroclitus
CTATATGTATATATATATATATATATATATATATATATATATATATATTAGGGCTGGGCATCGATTAAAATATTTAATCGCGATCAATCGCCCTGAAAAATCGCGATTAATCGCCATTAATCGCATTGTATTTACAAACTCCAAGAATGAATTCAAAAGTAGTGTAAAGAGCACTTTTATTTTAATGTTCTGCTGCCATATGAACAAAAGTGTTGTAACATTTGTAGCACTTATTTTATACTGGATATTTTCAACCCATCTATTGAATTTAGTGCACTACTTGATCTTTTCTTCATAAGAGAACAGCAGCACTGCAGTCAAAATATGGCCTTTTTTGACCTGCTGTATATTAGCCAGTCCCTAAGCTTGATGTATCATGAAACTGTTGACCTTTTGGGTTTTGTGGTTTTTATTTTATTATTACAATTAAATAATAATAATAATAATAATAATAATAATAATAATAATAATAATATGTTCAGTGTTTTTTCGCTAATCCACCTCTTATATATTTCAATCCTTATGTAATTTTGTCTGTGTTGTGTGCACCTGCCTGTTGCTTTAATCCTATAAATTTCCCCGTCGTGGGATAAAAAAAGGATTAGCTAATGTTATCTTATCTTAAATAACACTTTTTAATATATGTACTGGGTTCTTTCAAGGTCTTAATTACATGTTATGTGTGGGCTCCAGTAACATCCATCCATCCATCCATCCATCCACTGATCTACCTGGATGTTCCCTGGAGGACTGAAACGCCTCAGTCAGAGACGTCAGTCTGTGGGTCTGTCGGGGCAGTGAGAGAAGTTTCGTCTCCTCTCTCCGTTTCTGTGGCTCGACGTTTTCATGTTTTTTCACGTGCTTAGATAAATTTGTTGTGTTTCCACTGAAATGAACCGGCTTTTTACAAAACATACAGCTTGATTTCATTTACGGTATTAAAATAAAGCCAAACGGTGCTACTTCCTCTGTTCATGTTTTTTTCGCTGCTGCGGTCTCTCTCAGCTGTTTCTTTGTTAAGTATGTCAGATGGCGCTGAAGTTTGTGTGAGAGCTGAGTGGGCGGGCCAGGCTGAGCCTGCGTGCTGATTGGCTGGCGCCGCTGAGCCATGTACGAGAGGGGAGGGGGAGCGCGCTGCAGTCAGCGCGTCTGCTGACTGACACTGACTGAAAGCATGTGAGCAACATGCGTTAATGCGCGATAAAATAAATATCGCCGTTAATAGTCTAATGAATTAACGCGAAATTAACGCGTTAACTTGCCCAGCCCTAATATATATATATATATATATATATATATGTATGTATGTATGTATGTATGTATGTATGTATATATATATATATATATGTGTATATATATATATATATATGTATATATGTATATATATATATATATGTATATATATATATATGTATGTATATGTATATATATGTATATGTGTATATATATATATATATGTGTATATGTGTGTGTCTCATGTCATGTTCAAAACATTCTTCTTCGAAATGGCCACTGCAGATGACGTGTTTTCTCTCTGGCCAGAAGTTAGATGGCAAATCCGCTCTCTTCAAGTTGGCAATCCAGCAACGAGCCCAGTGGCTCTTGAATCGGAAAGTTGAAATAAGCAATGTTTTTTCCTCTTTTACCAGTTGTGTTGAAATATCCAATGGCCATGCACCTGGGCATTGTTGCTGTAACAATAGCTCTCGCGAATGTCAATGGTGAAGTCCTCTGGAAATCCGAAAAAATTGTTGATGATCGCAGCTGTGTAGAACGGCTCCTATTGACTTTGCTTGGAAAGCGGGGACAAATGCTGTCGCCGCTTCCGCTTTTCCACGTTGCAAGATGTGATGTCAGACGGCCCTTCCTGCCCAAATATGGGCAGTAAGGGCCGCCCGCATACACAGAGATCCAGACGACAATTTGTTTTTATTGTCTTATTGATTAAAGATAAGTTCATTAAATAACCACGAATGTATTTGTTTTAGTTATAGCTAATGGTCCCCTGATTTTTCCTTGTTGACCGGACTTCCCCTTTAAAATATTTAGCTCTACAAAGACCTGACTTTTGGGGTGTGGGGGAGTTGTAACAGTTATGTACACTGAAGTTTTCTGTTGTTTTGTTTTACTTTTCTCAGTGTTCTGTAAATGAAATGATGCAAACTAAACCATCCAGCAATACATTTTATTTGGCAGGTTGTGAGGAAACAGAACATGAAA
Source organism: Fundulus heteroclitus (assembly GCF_011125445.2). Lineage (NCBI taxonomy): Eukaryota > Metazoa > Chordata > Actinopteri > Cyprinodontiformes > Fundulidae > Fundulus > Fundulus heteroclitus. The sequence goes on from NC_046384.1 coordinate 5,352,558, forward strand.
ACGTCAACGGGGTGAATACTGTAAATAAATTCATACAAAAAAGTAGTAGTTAAATCAAATTTTAAATTTAACTAATGTATGTGTCTGTGCCTCACTTCAGGTTGAGATCAAAATACTTTTTAATGTGCATAATGTGTTTCAATGTTTCCTGCAGATGTTCAGCAGAAGCTGATTTTTAAAGAAGAACCACGTCCTGACCTGCATGACCCAAAGCCCCCCCACATAAAGGAGGAACAGAAGGAAGTCTACGTCAGTCTGCCAGGAGAGCAGCTCAATGGGAAGGAGGTGATTAATGCCATCAGGTTTCCAGTCTCTGCTCCTCTCATAAAGACTCTGAATGATGAACAGTCTCTGCTGCTCTCACAGCTTTATCCAGACCAGATTAAAGACAGAGAGCTTCCAGGAGAGAATGATGGAGAAGAATCCATCAGGATACAAGATTATGGAGATAATTCCATTTCTTTAGAGACTGAATACACAGAGAAAGATGAAGAAGACAATGTTGTAGAGCACCCTCACTCTGGGCTGAAGCATTTGCCAGACTCTAGATTTAAGAAATATTCTACAGAGAAGAAAATTGTGGAGTCACGAAGGAAAGTCCAGACAGGAATGAAGCTGAGCTGCAACGACTGTGGCAAAACATTTAGTGGGAAATTCGATTTAAAGAGACACATGAGAATCCATACGGGAGATAAACCTTTCTGTTGTGATCTATGTGGAAAAGGATTTAACAAAAAAGACCGTTTAAATAGACACATGAGAATCCATACAGGAGATAAACCTTTCTGTTGTGATCTATGTGGAAAAGGATTTAACCAAAAAGACCATTTAAACAGACACATTACAATCCATACAGGAGACAAGCCTTTCTGTTGTGATCTCTGTGGACAAAGTTTTAGACAGAAAGGAACTTTAAACACACACATGAGAATCCATACAGGACAGAAGCCTTTCTGTTGTGACCTATGTGGTCAAAGATTTAGTCAAAAAGGAACTTTAAACACACACATGAGAATCCATACAGGACTGAATTCTTTCTGTTGTGATCAATGTGGACAAAGATTTAACAAAAAAGGATATTTAAACACACACATGAGAATCCATACAGGAGGCAAGCCTTTCTGTTGCGACCTATGTGGACAAATATTTAGTCAAAAAGGAACTTTAAACAAACACATGAGAATCCATACAGGACTGAATTCTTTCTGTTGTGATCTATGTGAAAAAAGATTTAGCGTGAAAGGAACTTTAAACAAACACATGAGAATCCATACAGGACAGAAGCCTTTCTGTTGTGATCTATGTGGACAAAGATTTAACGAGAAAGGAACTTTAAACCAACACATGAGAATCCATACAGGACAGAAGCCTTTCTGTTGTGTTCTATGTGGACAAAGATTTGGCCAAAAAACAAATTTAAACAGACACATAAAAATCCATACAGGACTGAAGCCTTTCTGTTGTGATCTATGTGGACAAAGATTTATCCAAAAAACAAATTTAAACAGACACATGAGAATCCATACAGTAAAGAAGCCTTTCTGTTGTGATGTATGTGGGAAAAGATTTAGCCATAAATCAACTGTAAACAAACACATGAAAATCCATTTTGGACAGAAGCCTTTTGATGTAATCTGTGTGGACAAAGATTTAGCCAAGAAGGATATTTAAACACACACATGAGAATCCATACAGGAGGCAAGCCTTTCTGTTGCGACCTATGTGGACAAATATTTAGTCAAAAAGGAACTTTAAACAAACACATGAGAATCCATACAGGACTGAATTCTTTCTGTTGTGATCTATGTGAAAAAAGATTTAGCGTGAAAGGAACTTTAAACAAACACATGAGAATCCATACAGGACAGAAGCCTTTCTGTTGTGATCTATGTGGACAAAGATTTAACGAGAAAGGAACTTTAAACCAACACATGAGAATCCATACAGGACAGAAGCCTTTCTGTTGTGTTCTATGTGGACAAAGATTTGGCCAAAAAACAAATTTAAACAGACACATAAAAATCCATACAGGACTGAAGCCTTTCTGTTGTGATCTATGTGGACAAAGATTTATCCAAAAAACAAATTTAAACAGACACATGAGAATCCATACAGTAAAGAAGCCTTTCTGTTGTGATGTATGTGGGAAAAGATTTAGCCATAAATCAACTGTAAACAAACACATGAAAATCCATTTTGGACAGAAGCCTTTTGATGTAATCTGTGTGGACAAAGATTTAGCCAAGAAGCACATTTAAACAGACATATGAGGACCCATGCTGGAGGGAAAATGGCTCTGCTATGAATATTCACTTTCACGGTTTTGGTCCCCACTCGACCTAGTGTTTCTATTCTTTCTTGGTGCTTGTTGATGGGGTGGGGTTGCATGCAGTAAGAAATGTCTGCCACAAGGGTGGAGTAAGGAGAAGAGGAATTTACAAACCTATCAATTTTATAACCTCAATTTATCAGAAAAAGTTAAGATGATTTTAGGTGAGAAAAAGATCATATACACACAGATCTGATATGTTGTTCGTCGCAGCTGAAAAGTCACCATAAGGTTTTACTAAGTTAGTGGGGGGGCGGGGGGATCTCTGTATAACAGACATCAAATGTTAAAATTTCGGCATTTTAAGTTAATCATAAACTGTTTCATGAACTGCTGTGTGTGGGCTTCCCAGACAGAGAGAAGCTGTTTTTGTATAATTATACACTTTAAAGTTATTTAATGTTTAGTAAATAACTCTCTGTTAAGTATTGTCTGGTGAATATCAGCTCTTAAGCTGATATCAGGACAATGGTTGAAAGGGATGAATTCGATCACTACCGATCTTTTAACAGCAAATACATAGAATAAAGGATTGACAACTTCTCTACAAGTTCAAAAATTTATGAACAAATTAAAATGAACATCCTGAGAACATCACTATATAATGCAGTTTATCACAATTAACACTATATTTCAATCAGTAAATCCTCTCTACTAGGCTAGTGAAACTTAACTAAACTGCTAAGCAAAATGAGGATAAAAAGCAGCTAAGCTAAGGAACTATTTACATGCAAAAGAACACAAGACAAAACAAACGTGGTTGATTATCATCTGAATAATTCAGTGAATATTGTTTCACAGACTCACAGTTCATGAACTGACTTAAAAAAACATGGAATGGAGTTAAATTAGCTTCATTAATTTAGAACAACATTTGGCATGTGTTTCAATCCATTCACAATGCGAATCCTGAGTTAAATAAAACATTATTTAATGAAAAAACATTTGGTTCTTTAACTTAAAGAACATGGAATGAGCTTAAATTAGCTTCACTAATTCAGAACAACATTTAATCCTAAAGTTAAACAAAACGCGTTTATGTCGACATTAATATTCCATATTAATGTGGGAATAAGGCTCATAGCACTATCGAACAATGGCGGAGTGAAACGAACAAGCCTGATGCTTTAAAACAAGCTCCTGTTGAATGTCCGAAGCCGGAAGGTACCAGAAGCTAATAGCAGTTTGGCTAGCGGACTTTCGGCACAAACTTTAATGTCTTCAGCTTTGATTTTAGGCATAATGAGTGGACAAGATAACATAAACATTAATATCCCATCAATGTATGAAATCCCTGTGAAGATGACGTTTGTTATAAGCATAAAAACACACTTGAATCACATCGGCAATGACATGGTACCGAATGCTAGCAATGAGCTAGTTCCGTTAACTCTTTGTGTTTCAGAACACCATGCACGCATTAGACGTTTTTCTAAACAAACCATGTAACTCTCTCTGCTCATCCTGTCTATCGAACCTGTTGGTGCCTCATGTGAGTTCGGTCCACTTTGGCAATCCAAGGGAGGTAGCATTGAAAAGGGAAAACATTATTTTTTTCAGCAGCAGACACACAGCTCTGCGGCTATGAACTAACCGACAGCGTGGTCTGGGCAGCTCTGACGTCCATTTAGTAGTCTGATCTCTCAGCTTGTCTGGTAAGGGGGAAGGCATCTGCCGTCTCGCGTCCGCTTTCCCTCAACAACTGACAAAAATAAACAAAGCTGTGTCGGCATTCCTTACTTTGCGGCTTCGAGTTCCTCCGATGCCAGAAAGGTCCTCCACTCTGCAGAGGATCATAATTTCCCCCTCTTTCGCTCCATTGAGGCGAGGGCAGATGAGTTTCACAGAAGGCACGTTCTGTGCAGCTTGGCTGGCTTCCTCAGCCACCTCCCCTCCTCCCAATGTCCCAGGCAGAAGAAGGTGGGCAGACTTTCTGTGTGGCTCGCAGGGCATGGCTGGCAGTCCCAGGCAGAGTAAGAGTATTGGGCTTTGTCCTGTGGGAGAAAAGTTTTATATCAACGGGAGATCCCTGCTGAGAGGGGAGGTCCTTTTTGTCTGTGGGGGTCCCAAACTCCTCTTTGTTGTTTCCAATCCAATCTGATTTTATTTTCTCATCATGGCTCAATGGACCAGATCTGTACCCTACTGGACCTTTGTCTTTCTACAATTTATTTCAAGTTCAGCGATCATTTTTACAGACAGAAGCATGGTTGTGCCATGGGATATCCAGTGTCACCAATTGTAGCCAATCTTTACATGGAAGAAATGGAAAAGAGAGCTTTGGGAACCTTCAGAGGAACACCACCAAGCCACTGGTTTAGATATGTGGACGACACCTTTGTCAAAATCCAGTTAAAAGAAGTGGAAGCTTTCACAAGACACATCAACTCGGTGGACAACATCAAGTTTACCAGAGAGGATGCCAACGACAACAAGCTATCTTTTCTCCACTGTTTGGTGAACATGGAAGGAGATGGAAACCTGAACATTGGTGAGAAGAATAAACGACAAAACATCGTCATCCCATATGTTGCTGGAGTCTCTGAAAAACTCAAGAGGATTTTCTCCAAACACAAAATCCCAGTACATTTCAAAGCAAACAGGACCCTCAGACAGAGGCTGGTGCATCCCAAGGACAAAACACCCAAACCTAAGATGAGCAGAGGGGTGTATGCAGTTCAGTGTAGTGAGGAATGTTCTGATCTTTATATTGGAGAAACCAAACAACCTCTCCACAGATGCATGGCTCAACACAGGAGAGCTACCTCCTCAGGTCAAGACTCTGCTGTCCACCTACACCTTAAGGACAAAGGACACAGTTTGAGGACCAAAATGTTCACAAGACAGATGGTTTGAAAGGGGTGTGAAGGAAGCCATCTACGTAAAGAGAGAAAAACCAACCTTAAACAGAGGAGGAGGCCTTAGGTTCCAACTCTCAAAAACTTACAACACAGCTATAGGATTAACTCCGGCCAATCACCACATTAACTCTCACCCTCATTCGGGTGATCAAAACATCGCTCCTTTAAGCCAGGCCAACAACAACCCTAACAACTCCTCGTTACAGAGGAGTGGACCAGTTTCGGTTCAATCTGCTGGCTTAATGTCTTTAACGATAGCCCATTACTAAGGGGTGGACCTGTTTCTGTTGAATTTGCATGTTATCTAAGCCATTACAAGGCCTTTGTTGGACAGTAGTATAACGCTTGTTTCTCCACATTACTCCAGACTTTTAAAATTGAGAAAGCTTCATGGAGAGGAAGCGAAACGTCTTCAACTATGGAAAACAAGTCCAGTTGCTTTGTTTTTTATTTTTTTGGAATGACCATGACCTGGATGACTGAGAATCTTCACCAGCATGACTCAGACACTTGAACAGGAAAACCCAAAATCCCCAGGCTTTCATTTACCGGGTAAAAGGAAGTCTGGAGCTTTCAGTGAAAGATTTTTGACTATTGTGATGTGACATTTTCTGATCAAAATCCTACTGAGCATGGATGGACGGAGCTGAAACGGGCCGTCTGGAGAAGGCACCCTTACCTTTTGCTTGGTGCAGAAGTGCCATTGACAGTTGCAGAAATCCTTTGATTTTGACTAAATACTGAGCTACAGTCATTAGTTTTTTTTTAACGACTCTGTTGAGAGACGACTCAAAAGGAAAGTCTGATTTCCATTGGTTTTATTTTCATTATTTTCTTTGATTCCACCTGATAACGCTCGAATAGAGAGAGAGAGGGAGTCTACAGATGTGTGAGGCCATCTCTCCCACATGGCTCCAGGGAAAACTGAAACTTTCTACAACCTGCATCTAAGAAGATGGTGGAGGGGAGCATAAAGGACTCCATATATACGGCTGCAGTGTAACAAGACCCCAGCCAATCCTTCCTGGCCTTACAGACTTTGTTTCTTTTCTTCATAGTGTAATTTGTGTATTAAATCCCTCGTATGTTAGTCATGTTTTTACTCGCACACACATACTATTAGAAGAGAGCTTTTGGAAGTTTGTGGTCTTTTTGGGGGCTTTTGAGGGTTCCCCCCCCCCCCTGTTTTTTATAGGCGAGAGGGTTTCGGGGTGCCCAAGTTTGATATTTAGGCCTTTTTCATCTCTGCTTTTTGGAAGCACCTGAAGAAGAAGCTTTTAAATATGTCATTATTTTATAACCTGCTGATATTTTGTATATTTTCTGCTGATCTTTAATAAATGAGTATTTCCTGGCACAAAAAAAGTCTCTGATCCTGGGATTATGCAGAGTTGCTATGAGGTTCTCACATCAAGAAATCCAGATTCAATGTTTCTAGCAGCAGAGGAAGAGAGAGACAGAGAAATTATAGCCGTTGTTAACAAATGTAAAAAATAAAAGCTCCAGTGACTGTGATGACACTGAAATGACAGTCAAAACAGTAATTGATGCAATTATTAAACCACTCACTCATATCTGTAACCTCTCTTTCCAAACTGATCAATTTACAAGCAAAATAACAACTGTTAAAACCACCAATATATAAATCTGAAGAAAGACACCAATTCACAAACTATAGGCCTGTTTCTCCATTTCCACAATTTTTCCGTGATTTTAGAAAATCTACCAATTAACAGACTGGAAAACATTGGTGATTACACATCATCTGTTGACTGATTTTACCAGAACTAAGCTGTTGTGTAGAACTCTGGGGTAACGCCTACAGGACGTCACTCAAAGCGCTCCTGATGCTGCAGAAAAGACCCATCAGGATGGTTCATAAGGCAGCTATCACCACCACACTGATTCATTCATTCTTTATAGTTAAATTTCTCAGATCTGGTAGAATTTCTAACCTCACAGTAAATGTATAAAGCCAGAAATAAACAGCTACCAGACAGCATTTCTAAATCTTATGTGTTTGAAAAAACATGAAGTAAATGTGCATTTCAATACGTGGTTTGAAGGTCTGGAACAAACTCAGCGTTAAATTAAATTAATGTCTAAGTATGATGCTGTTTAGGAAAAGGCTCAAAGTGGTTTTCTTAAAACGATCTGAGATGGAGGAAGGGCAGTGAACACCAGTGGGTCCTCTCAGCCACTGGACATGGGTGGATACACACTTTTGCAATGGTTGGGGTGGTGTGGGCTACAGGCTGGAGGTAATAAGTGCCTGAACGTAGATTTGTGCAGGCATATGTTAATTTCTATATGTATGTTTATGATGTAGAATATATTGTTGTATTTACTTACGTAATGGCAGAGGTGGGTAGTGACTAGTTACATTCACGCAGTGACATTCACATGAGTAACTTTTACAGAAAAATGTACTTTAGGGAGTAGTTTTAATGGACAGTTTTACTGATCGCTACTCTTACTTGAGTAAAAGGTCTGGCCATTATATCCACCGTGAGTAACTTCATGAATAAAGAATAGACTTGTGTTTACCAAAAATGTGCATTTACTGATGTATGTATTTCTAATTTTATATTGAAAAAATATATAAAAGTGTTTCTTTTGTCTTTAGTATGTCTTTTGTCCATAACATATCAGAATTTGGCATAACCTTATATTTTTGTCTGTCTAATTACATGTTTAAATATTAAATAAGTAACTATATGAATTGATTACTCAGTACTTGAGTAGCCTTCTTACTGAATACTTTTTTACTCTTACTTGGGTCATTTCTTGGCTGACTACCTTTTACTTTTACTTGAGTAAATATATGTTGAAGTGGTGCTACTCCTGCTTAAGAACAATTTGTGCCTACAACACATGTTTAATGATCATAAATGGCAAAGAACTGGTTGAACAGAAAGAGGCTGAATAAGCTGGTGAGGAAGGCCACTTCTGTCCTGGGCTGCTCTCTGGACTCTGTGGAGGAAGTAGCTGAGAGGAGGGTGTTGTCCAAGCTCACATCCATCATGGACAACACCTTCCACCCCCTGCACCAGACTGTAGAGGAGCTGAGCAGCTCCTTTAGTGCCAGACTTAGACACCCTGTCTGTAAAAAGGAGCGTTACCGCAGGTCATTCATTCTTGCTGCTAGCAGATTAAACAATGCTGCACTGTAACTGTAACAACTAATGTGCAATGACCAATGTGCAATAATCTATTTAATACACTGTACTACAACCCATGCAATAATCCTGAAAGAAGTGACTTCTGCTGCTATCAACACCTGAACATCTGTCAGTAAACACGTATGTACAAATGTATACAATGTATATGCACATATATATATATATATATATATATATATATATATATATATATATATATATATATATATATCAGCTGGTCTCCATAGCACGGAGCCGGGACTCTAATTCTGACACCCTCGCCTCCAAAGCTACAAAAACACTACATTTATTACAAGTACCATTATCACTAAAGGAGGCAGAGGAATAGCTAAACATCTGACACAGAGAGCAGGAGATAAGGGGAGACTTAGTCAGAGACGGAGAAGCTGAAGTAATAGTAGGAGAGGAAGCCATTGTGGAGCTAAAGCTAGGCTAGCGCCCTTCTACCACGCCAAGAGAGCAAACCGTGAAACACGAGGAGTTCCCAAGCGTGATGTGCAGCAACAGAAAATGTTTTAAAAGTGCTTATGTGTTAGAAACAGATGTTACAGCAAAGAGATTAAAGATAAAAGCGAGAGAATCTGGAGCAACAAACCGTTGCTCACGCAGTGAAAACAGGAAGTGATACAATACGCCTCACGTGATACGCCTTACCGCAAACAGGAAGTGACGTCAGCCAAACGGAGGAACTCCACCCATAGACATAATATCATAGACATCATATACGTAGACGCGTCATAGGGCGCAGGTTCGCACGTCAACGTCACCGCCATATTGTATGTGGCAGAAAAAAGTTGAGTTCTGTTATTGTGAACGTGGATCAGAGAAGATGCCTCATTCCTGTGCTGCAATAAATATATACACACACACACGCACACACACACACATACATATATATATATATATATATATATATATATATATATATATATATATATATATATATATATATATATATATGTGTGTGTGTGCGTGTGTGTGAATGTGTTATGAATATGATCAATTTGTTACATCTAAACATTGTGGTCTTCATTATTTCATAAAACCGTGTCACACGTGAACCTTTAGGAACAGACTTTTTGGGTGAGTATTAAAGAGGTAAAAATAATAATATGAGGAAAAAAAAGTCCTAGGTCAAGAAAGTAAAAATAAACAAACAAACACAAAAGTGATAATGTTATGATAAAAACATCATATTGTGAGAATTAAGGGGGAACATTTCCAGAATAATCACAGTTTGCAGAATTATTTCACTCCTGGAGTAATAGGGCCAGGTTAGATTATTTTAAATATTTTTATTCTTTAGGAGAATAAATTCAGGAGAATGAAGCTAAAGGGATACGAAAATAAACTTGTAATATTACAAAAAAAATACTACGAATACAAAGTATATTCAGAGATTAAAGTCCCTCTGATACTGTTTAAGTGACTGAGTAACTGCAGATTTGCCACATTTAAGATGGCGGACGCTCTGACGCATCGCAGCATAGGCAGAACCCGCCCAATGACGCGTCTACTCTTATATTATGTCTATGCATAATATAAGAGTAGACGCGTCATTGGGCGGGTTCTGCCTATGCTGCGATGCGTCAGAGCGTCCGCCATCTTAAATGTGGCAAATCTGCAGTTACTCAGTCACTTAAACAGTATCAGAGGGACTTTAATCTCTGAATATACTTTGTATTCGTAGTATTTTTGTTTTTGTAATATTACAAGTTTATTTTCGTATCCCTTTAGCTTCATTCACCTGAATTTATTCTCCTAAAGAATAAAAATATTTAACATAATCTAACCTGGCCCTATTACTCCAGGAGTGACATAATTCTGCAAACTGTGATTATTCTGGAAATGTTCCCCCTTAATTCTCATAATATGATGTTTTTATCATAACATTATCACTTTTGTGTTTGTTTGTTTATTTTTACTTTATTGACCTAGGACTTTTTTTCCTCATATTATTAATTTTACCTCTTTAATACTCACCCAAAAAGTCTGTTCCTAAAGGTTCACATGTGACGCGGTTTTATGAAATAATGAAGACCACAATGTTTAGATTTAACAAATTGATCCTTATATTCATAACACATACACACACAAATATATATCTATATATCTATATATCTATATATCTATATATATATATATATATATATATATATATATATATATATATATATATATATATCTATAGATATTCTTGTGCTGCAATAAATAAATACACACACATACACATATATATATATATATATATATATATATATATATATATATATGTGTGTGTGTGTGTGTGTGTGTGTGTATTTATTGCAGCACAAGAATGAGGCATCTTCTCTGATCCACGTTCACAATAACAGAACTCAACTTTTTTCTGCCACATACAATATGGCGGTGACGTTGACGTGCGAACCTGCGCCCTATGACGCGTCTACGTATATGATGTCTGTGACTCCACCGAGATGTCAGGTTACATCCGTTTCCAGGTCTCTCCAGCCAATGTACAAATATCTTGCCAGAAAATATATGAGAAATTCAATGTCTTTTTTGTATCGTTGCAGGAAAAATTTACAGGGATAAAAACGATGGATCATCTTAAAAGATACTTCTTTGATCTTATTAATAATCAAATATTTAGAGTGGAGACACCAGATTTTTCCCCAGTCCAGGTTGGAGGCAAAGTTATTCCAATACGAAATAGCATTTGGAGCAGAGACAACGTCCTTCTGGAATAAGGCACGTATATCACGGTTGTTCTTTCGTTTTATAGTAGAAAAACAGATTTGACCAACATTAGTGTTAGCAGGGTCCAGATCCGGTGGAGTCAGAACAGAAGTTCTAGATCATTTAAAAAGCATTATGACACCAGACGGGATGGCATCAAAAACAAGTGCATATTCTTTAGGAGGGAGACCAAACTTTTCTAGAAGTTCAGAATATGACATTAAGACTCCATCAGGACTGAAAAGCTGCTGAACTAAAATGATTCCACGTTCAAACCAATTTTCCAAGAACAAAGATTTATGTTTGTACAGAATGTCTTTTTTTTAATAATTTATTAAATTTGCATATGTATGTATTTTGTGCTTAATAAATGTATTTTAATAAGGTATGCCTTCGCTTTGTGTGTGTTATTTCTTCCATTCCCTGTTCGTTTTTGTAAAAAAAAAAAAAATGCTGCTAATATAATCACGAGGTCTTCTCTAGTTTATGTGTACACCAGAGGGCGCTACTTTCTCAATCGATAATTTTAACTTTCTAATAAAATAAATGTTTAGATTATTTGTATAACGAAATTCACCGTATAATTAAGAATTAAATATTTTTTTCCACTCCTGTTTGACCAAGCAATAAAACTGAGTGCATTCAGACAATACAGATAAACGTTATGCAATGATAACTTCCCGGACTGGAGGATGCTGGAGCATATCCGATGATGACGTCAGGCAATACAATGGAGAGAATGCAAAACGTATCAATTTCTTTCAGAAAAGTCTTCAATATTTTATTTACGATATAGTTTAGCATTTTTTTAATGATTTAAGTATAGAAATAAGTATTTTTAGTACCGTAATTACATTATTTTTTGGCGACCCGGAAGTTATTCTGTTTGCGCTTGCGCAAATGAGCTGATGGTACGGATCGGGTAGTGACAGTGACAACCCCTCCTCCTAAAGCTACATCGACGTTGATCCTGGTTCTTCTTCCTTGTTTTGTTGGTAAATCTGAGAGAGAGCAGCTGCTGCTGCAGGTGATGAAGTCTGGAAAGAAGTCCAGCAGCTGGAGGCACAGCGGAGAAACTGGAGGGAAGCAGGAGCTCAAAGAGCGGCAGGACGCAGCAGAGGAGACACCAATGATGGGGGATGTTTTCCAGCCCAGAGTTCTGCTGCACCGATCAGGTTTGGAGATTTCCTTCTTCGTGCTAACTGTGTGGATGGAGATAAAGTTTAGGAGCCGTTTTCAGCAGCTGATGGATTCCTCCTCTTCATCAGAACTAATGCTAGCTTAGCATGTAGCACATAGAAATAATATAAAGAGTAGACCCCGCATCGACCGCTTTCGCCAGTGGGCGCTGACGAGATTTGGGGGCGCCATCTTGGGGCGGTCGACAGCTCTGCTCAGTTTAATCAGTTGACCCGGCTCTTAATTTTAAGCAATTTTAATAAACTATAACTCGCTGAATATTAAACCAATTTAAGTTTTTTTTGCTGAAAACATAGCTATTATAACAAATGGTCCAGTGAATTTAAATATTCTCAGTGGGGTTAAAGGCAGAATATTCTGATAGGATGTATGTATAGCCTATTTTGTCGGGACTAACTCTTTTGGCACAAGACCAGCACCAAAAGTTAACAAGTGTATTGACTACTTGTCCATGAAAATCAAAAAATCAAGACTTAAAGGTGAACAAACTAAAAGTGAATGTAACTCAAATAATCACTGAAGCGCAGGTGTGTTGTTTACGCAGTACAAACATTCCAAACCCATGTCAAAATGCAGTTCCATGTTGGTTTATTCAAGGTCTCTGCAGGCAAACATCATGGTACAAACTTGAAACCATCCCCTTGCTGCCTCTCCTGCTCTGGTTTCTGCATTGGTGATTGAAATCAACACCCACGTATATCCCAAGCTACCTAATGTCTATGTATATATGTGACACACCCAACAATCAAACAAAATCAATGAAGTAATTAAACAAGTTACTAACAAATAATTGCGTTCTAAACAAATGAATAAAAAAAATGTATTAAAAAAATAAGCAAATAAATAAAAATTAACTAAATCTAAATTCTACAACGCAACAAAAATAGAGCAAGCTACAGCAAGCTACAGCAAGCTTGAATTTTGTTGGTGGACAAAAATACAGAAAACTAACATTCTGATCAAAAATTTTGTTCATCTTAATTGTGAGAATGTCAGTAGTCCGTCGAAGGAAACATCACTCTTCACCTGCACTGATGACATCACTACCTTACAATCATGACAACACTCAGAGGTACGTCAACGACTTTCGCTCTAATACATCAGAGAAAAGACATGCCACGGGGCCAAGGACCCTGATTTTATGCAGTGGGTCTGTATGTGGGATTAAACATTTCTGTAACAAGACAAACACAGAGGTGTTGATTTATAACGATTCGAACTATGGCCTGGTGCCTGATTTATTAGACATCCTTCCAAGGATCCTGAAAGAGCGCCCGACCTTGGAAAAACTCATAATACAAGCTGAAGCCCTGGGCGACGTCACCCGGATAAGAAAATCAGAAGTATTGAAAGAGGATTACATTCGTCTGTTGAACTTAGTTCATGGCAAAAATGTCAAGGTGCTTCTGAGCGGCCCTTTCCCGCCCGTGGCTTGTGGAGACGAGATTTTTTCCAGAATTCTGATGCTAAACAAATGGCTGGAAAAAACATGCAAAGAAACAACTGTAACCTTCATAGACAACTTTAACATCTTCTGGGAAAGAAGACATCTGTTTAGCAGCAATGGCTTCTTTCTAAATAGGTCAGGTGCAAAACGGCTGATTTCAAACATCTTCTATTCTGTGAACCATACGTCATCAGCTTTGTCCCAAAACAAAGAACATCCAGTGCCTAAACAAAAGATAAGCCCAGTGCAGCCCGAACAAACCAAGATAAACATGGCCAGAAAGATGACACAGAGAGAGGCTACATCAGAGCTACAGGAGGATTCATCCCAGATCTCAGCAGGACAAAGAGAGGACCAAGAATCGCCATCGTCACAAACACCGATCCAGACTATACCCGCCTCGCCTTCCTCTCCACAAAGCCCAGAGGTTCCTTTTCTGGATTTTTCTCACAACATGAACAAAGTCCTTAAGATTGGTCTACAGTTGACATCCTCTCCACATATTAATTTTAAATACCGCAGTTCTGTGACTAAATCAGCATCTTCCAAAGGACGCAGAGGTCCAGATCCTCCTCCTCCTCTACATATCACAGAACATGCCTGTCCTGAAGACCTTCGGATAACTTCCTTGTGATATGCAGCAGGCCCTGGCTGTACGTTTATCAGTCAAGACCGCTACCAGCATAAGCCTGGGCCTCCTGACGGAGAACATGGAATATCTGTTATGATACGTGGCAGAAATAAGAAAAGCAAAAGGAAAACAGACAGGAATAATCAGTCGTACTTAAAAGTCATAAACTGTCAGATGCAACCTGCCACAGAGACACCATCAACCACCAAATCATATAAACTGGGTTTATTAAACATTAGATCTCTGTCAGGAAAATCCCTTTTAATTAATGACTTTATTATTGACAATAATCTTGATGTTATGTTTTTAACAGAAACATGGTTACATGAATTTAATGAAGCAGCCATTTTGCTGGAGTCGACTCCTCCAAACTACAATTTCCTTTGTGAGAGCAGACAGCAAAGGAAAGGTGGAGGAGTAGCAACATTGTTTAATGATTCACTAAAGTGTAAAAAGGTGTTTTTGGGAAAATTTGACTCTTTTGAACATTTGGCTCTCCAGGTAAAGAGCCCGGTACGAACTATGTTTCTGAATGTTTACAGGCCTCCTAAGTCCACATCAAACTTTTTTAATGATTTCAGTGAGCTGCTGTCTGTGATATGTGTTGATTATGACTTTTTAATTATTGTGGGAGACTTCAACTTTCACGTTGACAACCCTGAAGACAGAAGGGCAAAAGAACTGTGTGACACACTTAGAAACTTTGGTTTAACTCAACATGTTAAACAGCCAACACACAAACAGGGACATATTTTAGACTTAATCATCACTAAAGGTCTAAACATTTCACAGGTCAATGTAACTGATGTTGCCTTATCCGATCACTTCTCCGTTACCTTTGAATGTATCATTACCTGTGACTCATTTAGCCAAAGGGACATCGTAAGAAAACGCACCTTTAAGGACAATGCCACAGAAAATTTTATTCAAGCTTACTCTGCTACCTCAACCTTGGGCTGCAACTCAGTAGATGAGCTAGTAGATAACTTTCAGTCTAAAGTCTCAGACATCATTAACTGCATTGCTCCAGTTAAAGTGAAGGTTTTTTACGGGAAGAAAAAATCTCCTTGGAGAAATGCTCCAGCAGTTAGAGGTGAAAAAAGGGAATGTCGGAAAGCAGAACGCAGGTGGAGAAAGAATAAACTCCAGATTCACTATGACATCTATAAAGAGAGACTTTACAGATATAACTTAAAACTGAAAAATGCAAGAGAATCTTTCTTCTCAGAGATCATCAAGAAAAACATTAATAATGCTCGTGTCTTATTTTCCACAGTCGACAGGTTAACAAATCCTCCTGTGTTCGTGGCTTCAGAACTCCACTCCACCAGGGCCTGCAATGAATTTGCTAACTTCTTTACTGAGAAAATCCTAAAAATTAGAGGATCAGTTTGTACATCCACACCAGCTCCAGAACCAAAGCCGTATTCAGCTGGAACTTATCCTGACAAAATGTCCCAATTCAGCCAAATAAACTACAAAAGCTTAGAGCAGATCATTCAGCAGCTAAGTTCCTCTTCATGCTGTCTTGATGTTCTACCCACAGCTTTCTTTAAAAATGTTTTACCTGTCTTAGCGTCTGATTTGACTCAGATAATAAACACGTCCCTTCTGTCAGGTGTTTTCCCCCAGTCC
This sequence comes from Fundulus heteroclitus, assembly GCF_011125445.2. Taxonomy (NCBI): domain Eukaryota; kingdom Metazoa; phylum Chordata; class Actinopteri; order Cyprinodontiformes; family Fundulidae; genus Fundulus; species Fundulus heteroclitus. The sequence continues at coordinate 5,368,561 of NC_046384.1, forward strand.
CTAAAAACAGCAATTATCAAACCACTGCTGAAAAAGAACAATTTAGACAAACTTCTACTCCAGAACTACAGGCCCATCTCAAACCTCCCCTTTATCAGTAAGATCATTGAAAAAGCTGTGTTTCAACAATTAAACACCTTCTTAACAACGACCAGCCGATTTGATGTTTTCCAGTCAGGTTTCCGTGCTCACCACAGTACAGAGACCGCCCTTATCAAGGTGTTTAATGACATCCATATAAATACAGACTGTGGAAGAACCACCGTGCTGGTACTATTGGACCTCAGTGCAGCATTTGATACTGTTGATCACTCCATTCTGTTAGAGCGCCTGGAGAACTGGGTCGGCCTCTCTGGTACAGCTCTCAACTGGTTTAAATCCTACTTAAAGGACAGGGAATTTTTTGTATCAGTAGGTAACTTTACATCAGAGATGACAAAAATCACATGCGGGGTTCCCCAAGGGTCCATCCTGGGTCCCCTCCTTTTCAATATCTACATGCTCCCACTAGCTCAGATAATAAAAACAACAACATCAGCTACCATAACTATGCAGACGACACACAGCTCTACATCACCATGTCACCAGGTGACTATGAACCAGTTCAGGCACTGAGTAAATGCCTAGAAGAAATCAATACGTGGATGTGCCAAAATTTTCTTCAATTGAATAAAAACAAAACAGAAGTAATAATATTTGGACCAATAGAGGAGAGATCAAAAGTTAGCACACAGCTTCAGTCGCTTCAGCTAAAAACCACCAATCAGGCCCGAAATCTGGGAGTAGTGATGGACTCAGACCTGAACCTCCAAAAGCACCTAAAGACAGTTACAAGGTCAGCTTTCTATCACCTGAAGAACATTTCTAGGATTAAAGGACTGATGTCTCAGCAGGATCTAGAAAAACTAATCCATGCGTTTATTTTTAGTCGAATTGATTACTGCAACGGTGTTTTCACAGGTCTGCCTAAAAAGTGGATCAGACAGCTGCAGCTGATCCAGAACGCTGCTGCCCGCGTCCTCACTAAGACTAAGAAAGTAGAGCACATCACACCAGTTCTAAAGTCCTTACACTGGCTCCCTGTATCTCAGAGAATAGACTTTAAAATACTTCTGTTAGTCTATAAATCCTTAAATGGCTTAGCTCCTAAATACATCACAGACTTGTTATCAGTGTATCAACCCTCCAGACCACTCAGGTCTTCTGACTCCAGCCTACTCTGCATACCTAGAACACGAACCAAAAAAGGAGAAGCAGCATTTAGTTCCTATGCTCCACTTATCTGGAACAAACTTCCAGAAAACTGTAAAGATGTGGAAAACCTTAGTTCCTTTAAATCAAGATTAAAAACACATTTGTTTAAAATTGCCTTCAACTGTCCTAGTTAACTGAATCACCACTTTTTTGTTCTATTTTCTATCTATATTTTATTCCTACTTGCTTTTATTCTGTTTTATTTTGCTATATTTTAATCATGTAAAGCACTTTGCATTGTCTTTGTACTGAATTGTGCTATATAAATAAATTTGCCTTGCCTTGCCTTGCCTTGCCTTGCCTTACAGGCTAAAGTGGAGCATCTGTCGAAGGAGCTGATTAGACTGGACAATAAATGCGAAGATTTGGAGGCGAGATCACGGCGCAATAATATACGCTTAGTGGGAATTCCCGAGGATTCTCCCACTTCTTCCACTGCCACAGCCGTCTCAGCCCTGCTTAAGGAGGCTCTTAAGCTCAAGAAGGAGCCTCTTGTTGACCGCACTCATCGTATTCCCCATCCGAAGCCGAGACCCTGAGAACGCCTTCATCCTATAATCGCCCGTCTGCATTATCATACTGACTGTGCGGACATATTACAAGTTTTTCTATGTTCCCTGACCATACTCCGAAAACGGCTCGTGCTCGGGCCGCCTTTAATGATGTTCGGAGGCGGCTCCGCGAAATACCGGGGATTCGCTTTGGTCTGCTCTATCCTGCGCGCCTCCAGATCACCCACAACGGTGCTGAGAAGGAGTTTAAATCAGCAGAAGAGGCCAGCGCTTTCATCAGTTCGCTCAGTATGTAAGAGAACCAAGTAATGATACACAACACCTAGGGAGCAGGGACAGCTAATATTGACATGTATCACTTCTTTCTTTTAATCTGCTTCCTCTTTTCAGTTTACCATTTACACATACACACACTGTTGTTTTCAGTGTAATTTTGTCTTGATTGGTTGTACCTTCGTCAAATGTCCTGACTTGCAGGAGTTCAACTTTAACTTGAAGTTCGTTAGTTTTGCTAAAAGCCGTTAGTGTTTACTTTCGGGAACTGACTCCTTGTGGAGTTGGCATTGGGTTCCCCATCGTTTGGGGATGGGGTCATGTAAGTGCTACTGGGGGTGGGTGGTATATTATATATATATATATATATATATATATATATATATATATATATATATATATATATTTGTATATATATATACTCCTCCCCTCATTGCTGGCTCCAAATGGCAAATCCAATATTCCAAATTAGTTGGGCTTTTCCGCGCTTCACTTCCAGATTTTATCCCATATTCCCGTGAGTTCAACCACTTAAGAGTTCCAGCACATGAAGCTTTTCGGCTCTGCTCCTCCACCTTCTGGGTCTGTTCGTTCACCGCCTTAGTGATCGCGTCATATGCAGCCGGCTGTTCAAGGCCAAATGGCTACCGACATCTGCTGTATTTGCTGATGCATCACAAATCCACCAAATCCAATAAGTAGAAATCCAAGTGTCATTAATCCAAACATGCATACGTCTCCACGCCCAGGACTGGCATAGTGGAAAGACACACTGTTTTCCATCCAAGAATATCGTGTGAATCCTACGAAATGTATCAATCGGGACACAACGGGTCCCCCTTTACGCTGCCTACCCGTCAGAAAAATTTGATCAGCAGCATTGAGAGACCAGTTTACACGATCCATGGTTTTTCAGAGTTCGGGTGATATAAAGAAAGTGCTCAGAAAGACAAAGACATAGCAAGCAAAAGCAGGAGAGGGGGAGGGGGAGAGTGAAAGCTAATGAGAATAAAAACACGACCTTCTTCGAAGAGAGACAGAACAGAAAGCTGAGCTGCTGATCTCTGCATCTCCTCCAGATTTGCCATTGTCAACTTGACTGCTTCTCTCATTAAAGCTCTCCTTGTCCAACCCATTCTGGCAGGGGTCTGCAAAATATGGCTTTGGAGCCACAAGTGGCTCTTTGGACCTTCCACAGTGGCTCTAATAACTTAACTGGCTAAAAATGATCACATACTAATATTTTTATAAAATGTGTAACAGATGGTAATCTTAGCAGTTATTAAATGTGAATTTCAACAACAGCATGACACTAAATATACCAGTGATCATTTTTAGGTTGAAATGTATCAGTTCCTAAGGTTCAGTTTTTTTCTACTCTGCTGATTAAATAATTGAATCTTTCCCATCGTTGTAACATTGTCTTTATCTAGTTTTTCATAATGCATGTAATGTGTTTCAGTGTTGGCTGCAGATGTTAAAGAAGAGGCTCCTGAAGAACAGAGTCCTGAGGAGGAGCAGCAGGAGTCAGAGCTCCTCCACATAAAGGAGGAACAGGAGGAACCTGGGGTCCATCAGGAAGGAGAGCAGCTCCTTGTGAAGGAGGAGACTGATACCAGGTTTCCATTAACTGCTGCTCCTATCAACAGTAAGGATTTGTTTAGTTTGTTTGTGTGTCCCGTGCTGCTGCAATGGCCAAAACTCACTGGTGGATCTATAGCTGCTTGTCCCGCTTGCTGTTAAATTAATCAGTATTTCCACCTGTGCCCATGTCTTTTGTCAGTGTTTTTTCCCTCACTTCCAGTAATTTAGCTGATAAACATGAGCGACCATCCTTTTTGATCACTGCATCTCCTCCAGAGTTGCCATTTTGACCTACCTTTTCCTTCATCTTGTGAGAAACTAAAGCCTATTAAGAAAACAAATACTAAAAGCGTTCATGTTTTTATTAAAGCTTTTCCTCCAGAGATTTGAGACAATTATTCAGCTCTTTGCTAAGCTTTAAGAGCAGAGTTTTCTGTGTACAAGGATCAAGGCTTCTATAACGGTTGACACTTGCCGTTCTTCAAAAAGAAAATTTAACACTTAGAGAATATTACTATCACTGAAGGAACGTTTATTCTCAGGATAATTCTCCAAGTCCTGAGGAGGACTCGCTTTTTAAGTCTTTATTTCAAAATCTACATGAAAGTTTACGATACAAAAAACTCAAACATGAAAGCAAAACTATATAGTTTATATATTTATATATTTTTAAAACTATCAATAAGTCAAGAATGTGAAAAACCTTCCAATAAGTAGCTTATGTATAAATAAATGTGCAATCAATAAAAACCTTGTAAACAAATATGCAGCAGAAATGTGCAAAACTTTCATGGATGTAAACAGAATTGGAAGTTTTCAAATGAATGTTTGTCAACAAATGTGCAATGAAACATAAAAACTATGTAAATGCACAAATCACCAAATGGGGAAAAAAACAAGCGCTGGACGTTGCAGTCTTTAAAACAATTTATGGTGCTTGGAAAACAAACGGCAACATCAGTAGACAAACGGCAACAGCAGTAGACTAGAGTCTGTTATTTTGCCTTGCTGCCTACATAACACGTAATTTCTTCTTCTGTCAGTTGGATTTGGACTAGGGGTGTGCAAAATAATCGTCATGACGATGCATCGCAGTTCTAATATTCACAAGCCAATGCATCGATTCTCGGTGCCAAGTATCGATTATTAATTTCAAAAACGAATAAATAAAATTGCATTAATGGTTATCGAACATCAGCCAAAAACAAGTGGAATACAACTTCCAGTCCAGTAGATGTCGCTGCGGATGTGTTGACGCCCACTGCCTTGTGCCACAAGCATTTCCGGCCACGGGATACAGCGACGAGTCATTCATAAACAAAACATGGAGGACACTGAGAACATTCGCCCGCCTCCATCGCATGTCAAGTCAGATGTTTGGACGCATTTTGGCTTTAAAAACAAAGAAGGTAAAAACAAAATAGATATGACGCACACAATTTGCAAACACTGTTACTTCGTAATGAAATACTGTGGGAACACAACAAACTTAAAAGGCCCACATGCAGAGCCGCAAGCACTGATTTTACAAACAACATTTGATTGCAAGCTAGCCCCAACATCTACATGTGCAAACATTTGAATGTTTTAATTTCATTGGTTTAAAGGACCACTGAGGCCATGTAAACAGCACTGACTATCCTTATTTTGTTATTTTAAGTTTTATAAATCCTAAGCACTTTTTGTCAGTGTGCCCACTCCAGTAATAGTAATATTTGTGTCCAGTAACAGTAATATTTATTTTCATGACAATACCTCCAAAAGTCGTTTGAATAAATACAGCCATGTATGAATTCAGTTGCTTTTAGTTATGTATCAATTGAACCAGATCATACACAGCCAGTCAGCCACTGGTGATGGCTGTATTTTTTTCTAACAGTGTTCAGTGAAAACATCACAATGCATTGCGATGCATCGGAATAATTCAAGTATCGTGATGCATCGTGATAGAATTGCATCGTGGCATGTGAATCGTGATTCGAATCGAATCGTGACTTCTTTAGCAATACCCACCCCTAATTTGGACCATAAAAACATAAGACACATTTGTGTCAGGGGTACTAGCTGTTAAAGGTGCTCTAGGAAATACAACCTTAGACTCAACCGACTCTTTCATGAGGAATATCCTCTGTGATCATGGAGTATCTTCTTTACCTGTGGCCAAAAACGATGAAAGAGTTTAAAACAGCAATTGTTAGAGAAATGTAAATGTAATCATTTTATATTCATTAAGTTACAGGCATCTATTCTGTTTCAAGAGCTGGTTTGCAGGAATGTTCTATTGTTTTAACTTCACACAGGAAAGACAAATGCTTCTCCCAGATAAGGAATGTCTTGGCTATATCCAGCTGTGTATGTTAATCCTACACCTTTGTTTGCCACCCCCATGTTGTGACTTCTTGAACCCCCCTGTCCCTTCTTTGAAGTTGATAATAAAGTCAGAGAGAAAGAGGTGGCTCGGGGCAAGACTGTCAGGGAGCAAGTTCTTCGTTCCTGGCGTCTCACCCTATCCTGCAGGACAGTCTAAACTTGTGTTTGTGTGGTTTTCTTTGTAGGATAATAAGGGGTTATTAAACATAACCCTATCAGCAATGTCTACAAAATAATAGAAGAATGTCTTAAGGCGGCAACAAACTCCAAGAGAACAGATAATTTGTCACAGTAGCAAATGACGAATTCTTTTCACAGCCCCGTCTGTTTCTCGACACAACGTCAGGGCAGAACTTTTATCTCAAAGGGTGTCCGACTACTGTACTGTGAATGGACAGGATTTAGTTTTTAGGTTGGAAAAATGGAAATGTCTCATACATCTCTGGAACCGCAGTTCAAGTCTGGTGGTTTAAGCTGTCGAACAAGGCAATTCTTCTCACTTGCAGTGTTTTAAATTATGCTAGCGGGGCAGCCCTGCCTCCGTTGCTCCTGCCCCGTGTGCACCATGCTCCCAATTGTATGGGTCTGCAGACATTCTCTGTGCTCGGTTCTTTGCCCCCCTCCCCTGCCTGCCCACTGTTCAGTGACATGCGGCTGACTTCTACAGCTGTGTCTTGTGCAATATGTATAGATGAAGTCATTTCAAACTTTTTTTCATATTATTCCTACCTCAACTATGAGAAAAAACTCTGTGTTGGAGTATATAGAAAGCTTTATACCATTTCATGGTTTTTTCCCCTCACAGAGTAATACTGGACCAGGGCATCTGATAGGTCCACTTCTCCCATGTACTGATTATAGTCCATCCTAGGATCAGGAACAGGAATGTGCCTTGCATACCACTGACCTTCTCCATTCTCCACTGCACAGTTATCCCACTGTAAGCTTTGTGAAAGCCACTGCATATAAGCCCCATTTACACTACCCTTGTTAAACCGATCCATGCCGAGACCAGTCCGAGCTTGGATCAGTTAACCAAGCCGAGCCGACCGTTTACACACAAAGCTTATCTCGCTTCCTTGGTTGCTCCTCGCCTCCTAGTGCCGATCTGCGGTACTGCCACTCTCTGAGATTGAAGGGGGAACCAAGCAAAACAAAACGGCGGCGCCCATAACATTCAGGATGTTATGCTTGATATTGTGATATTTCGGTGTTTGCGGAGAGTCAGGGGAAGAAGGCAACTATTGGTGAATTTACTTGAGAGAGTCGGCTTTTGGGAAGTGGATGAGACAAACGAACGTCTAATAAGGATTTACAGATGCAGGAAACAACAACAGCCGCTCAGGTTCATTACACTGCTAAGCAGAATCATCACTGGAAACTGTGTGGCACGGTAAAGAAGCTAGTATTATTATGAATGGATGAAATTTGTCTGAATGGAGTGTGAATCCGGACCTCAGCCAGACACGCCGGAAAACCCGCTGACAGTCAGCTGACTGTAAGGTGATGACGTGGTCTGCTCATGCACTCTTCGTTATCAGATAACCGGCATTAAAAAAAAAAGTCCGAGACCTACTCAGGAACTGGTCTGCATTTAGCGCGGTCCGGTTATGTTTAGCGCGGTTCAGTTCAGTTTGCTGACCATTTACACACAGGAGTTATCTCGGTTATCGAGCTCGGACTGGTCTCGACTCGGTTAAAAAAGTGTAGTGTAAACGGGCCTATAGACAACTCCCTGGCGTCTTTCCATTTGACAAACAGCAGTCCGTCTTTTCGCAGCCACCGCATGTCTCCTGTCGCAACAGACTTGGGATGGATATTCCTTGTTGATTTTGGAAAGCCAATACTTGTCCACCAGATGGTGCGACACACAACGGTCTGATTTGATACCAATTTGTGGAAAACTACAGGTCTGGTTTAGAAGCTGTCTACATAAAGATGGTAACCCTTGCCAAGGAGGTTGGACTCCATCAGGTCCATAACTGATGTCACACTTAGGCCCTTTTGTTTAAATTTCCCAGTTTATCACTTATAGATAAAAAAGTTTCACATGTAGTCTCAACAGGAATCAGCCCAGACAAACAGTTTGTAGCCAAACTTGGTAGTCTTTTCCTTCACGTACTGCCAGAACCCCATCCTAACTAAACTAAACTTTCTGATTAAAAGACAATGACTTATTTCTTGCTGCTCCAAAAATAGCAAAGTAACACAACTCACACGGATCTTAAACGGCAGTTGTATTGGGAAAGTCTAAGTGATATAAACACTTCATGTAAGGCTTTTCAAACCACCCAACTTACAGTAAAAGTAATTCTATTGTCCTGCTGGAGGGGAAAACTTTCCAATCACAACATGAAAAATGATTACCTTCAGCTCTCAAAAAATACCATTAAACAACACTGTTGTAAAAGAGCAGTTGTTTTAGAAAGGTATAAATGATATTGCCACATAAAATTGTTAGAGCATGTGCTTGCCCTCTGAGAAGGTTGCAAGTACCCAGTTCGGTCCCTGCAGACTGACACTGTGGGGCCCTGAGCATGGCACTTGGCCTCAATTGCTCCCTGGGTGCTTGAATAGTTACCTATAGTTCCCGAAAATGGCAACATGACATAAAACTACTGTGTTATTCGTGATTGTAACAAACTGCAGTTGAAATGTAAAGTAAAAATGAAGAATAAAACAAAGCTGACTGCGTCTGCTGGGCGCGTAAAGCAACACGTATGCTGAGCAGCTGTGGCTCTGAGTTTTATTGTCTTTGTTGTGCATGGTAATTACGTCGTCGAGACACATCGGACACAGACATGCTATATCTTGTTGGAAAGGTACTGGTACCGGTATGGGTGTGTTTATGGGGTTAGAGTTAGAAAAAGGAAGCTCATCAAAGAACTGACTTTTTTGGGGGGAGTTGTAACAGTCATGTATGCGGATGTTTTTTCTTGTTTTATTTTTTGTTTTACTTTTCTGAAAGGTCTATAAATTAAATAGTGCAAACTCAATCATCCAACAATCTGTTTTACTTTGCAAAAGAACATGAAAATGACACGTGGTGTGAATACTTGTGCAAGGAACTGTAAATGAACGTTACTTAAGAAACAACAATGCAAAATAAACTGTAAGAAAAAGTAGTAGTTAAATCAAATAATTAAATTTAACTAAATTACCTAAACATATATTTATTAAAATGTGTCAGAGTTCAGGCTGAGATCAAAATACTTTCTAATGTACATAATGTATTTCAATGTTTCCTGCAGATGATAAGCAGAAGCTGATTGTTAAAGAAGAACCACATGCTGATCTGCATGACCCAAAGCCCCCCCACATAAAGGAGGAACAGAAGGGAGTCTACCCCAGTCTGTCAGGAGAGCAGCTCAGTGGGAAGGAGGTGATTGATGCCCTCAGGTTTCCAGTAGCTGCTCCTCTCATTAAGACTCTGGATGATGAACAGTCTCTGCTGCTCTCACAGCTTTATCCAGACCAGATTAAAGGCAGAGAGCTTCCACAAGAGAAAGATGGAGAAGAATCCATCAGAATACAAGATTATGGAGATAATTTAATTTCTTTAGAGACTGAATACACTGAGAAGGATGAAGAGGACAGTGATCCAGAGCATCCTCACTCTGAGCTGAAACATTTGTCAGACTCTGGATATAAGTGTTCTACAGAGAGGAAAAATGTGGAGTCACGATGGGAAGTCCAGACAGGAACGAAGCTTAATGCCATCAGGTGTCCAGTCTCTGCTCCTCCCATAAAAACTCTAGATAAAGAATACCCTCTGCTGCTCTCACTGCTTGAAACAGACCCGATTAAGGGCCGAGAAATTCCAGAAGAAAATGATGGAGAGGAATCCAGCAGGATACAAGATCATGCAGATGCTTCTATTTCTTTAAAGAATGAAGACGCTGAGGGGGATGTGGAGCAGCCTCTCTCTGAGCTGAAACCCATGTCAGACTCTGGATATAAGAAATGTTCTACAGAGAAGAAAAATGTGAAGTCACAAAGGGGAGTCCGGACAGGAATTAGCTGCAAAGACTGTGGCAAAATATTTAGTAAGAAATACACTTTAAACAAACACATTAGAATCCACACAGGAGAAAGACCTTTCTGTTGTGATCTATGTGGAAAACGATTTAACGAAAGAGGAGTTTTAAAGACACACATGAGAATCCATACAGGACAGAAGCCTTTCTGTTGTGATCTATGCGGACAAACATTTAGCCGAAAAGGAAATTTAAATAGACACATGAGAATCCATACAGGGCAGAAGCCTTTCTGTTGTGATGTATGTGGACAAAGATTTGCCTGTAAATCAAGTTTAGATGCACATATGAGAATCCATACAGGAGAGAAGCCTTTTTGTTGTGATCTTTGTGGAAAAAGATTTAGACAAAAAGCATCTTTAATCGGACACATGACAGTCCATACAGAACAGAAGCCTTTCTGTTGTGATGTATGTGGACAAAGATTTGGCCATAAATCAAGTTTAAACACACACATGAAAATCCATACAGGACAGAAGCCTTTCTGTTGTGATCTTTGTGGACAAAGATTTACCCACAAAGCAACCTTAAACATACACATTAGAATCCATACAGGACAGAAGCCTTTCTGTTGTCATCTTTGTGGAAGAAGATTTAGCCATAAAGCAAATTTAAAAGCACACATAAGAATCCACACAGGAGAGTAAATAACTCTATTAATGCCAACTCAAACTGCTCAGCTGTAATTTGCTGGGAAATGTTTGTGTGTTGTCAATAAATGCAACAGCCTTAACTTGCTACTTCCAGAATTCTCTAGTAGCTAATTTTCAGATTTGTCCAAAATCATTTTACTTTTTTTCCACTGTATTTCATTTGTTCAGATGTTCAGATAGCACAAGTGTTATCAGTTTATGCGTGCTGCACTAGTTCCACCCTCTTTGGTAGTGAGATTTCTTTAAGGGTATTTGATGTTTTTCCAGCTTTAGTAAGGGTGTTTTCTTGTTTACCTGTCGGTCCCCTACAGCGAATTTGAAAAACTAGGGCCTGTATTGTAAATAAGTTTCCAAACAAGCTTCCATGCAACACATTTTGTAGATGAAGGAGCTATAGTTATATACTATCCTTAATTCGCTTAGATGGAATCACTAAATAAAATGTAATAAACCAAGTAAAAATGTGTTTTTTGTGAGCAAGTCAAAGCTGAAAGGTATAATAGGGACCAATGACACTTGTAGTGTCTGAAAGAAAAAAGTTTCAATACTTCAGCTTCTATAGTGGAGTTACACAAGCTTTGAAATAATCTGGATGTAGAGTTGGCCAAAAAGCCGATCGCATGTCATTGTTCATCATATAGAAATTAGACCGTGAGGACATCTCTTAGCTGTGGTCATCCAACAACATAATGAACAAGCACTTCCCAAAGAAGAAAAAAGAAGCAATGGTTATGATAAGAATCAAGGGATCATGGTCCATGATAAGTTTTCGTTCTTTTGAACCCAAAATGTTAATGTTAATGGGCATCTCAACATATTATTGTCCTTTTCCATAGATGCCTTTGTTTAAAAAAGTGTTACTTTAGTCAACATAGTTCTGTTATCATAACATATAGCTAACACCCATTACACATAAATGTAAGGTAAGTGTATTTATACTGCACTTTTCAGAAAGTGATCCAGTGTGCTGCACATGAGCAGAAAAGCATTACAGACAGGAAAAACTACGGATTCATTCCTCTTTATACATTCCCCAAAGCTAGAACTTAAGGTTTCTGATCTTACCTTTCTAAACCACAGCTAAAAGGCTGAGTTGTTTCTAGTCATAATAAAGTTTCGCTGGAACAAGCTTCATCACTAAAAATTCTAAGGGAAGTTGTTTATATTCATAAAGCTAAAGCATGAGGTCTCTGATCTGACCTTTCTGACACTACGGGTAAAATAGAGAGCAGCATAGTAAGGGAAGAAAGAACAGTAGAGGCTGTGTTTACCTGTTTGTTTTAGTGTAATGGTGGGTGTGTGTGTTTGTCTGTGAACTGTGGCAAATAGCTCTCGCAGCAGTAGTCTTTAATCGTGTTGGAACATTATCAGGCAGTCCAGTAGCTCTGTTCCAGTTCACAGATGTCACAGAGCGTCTTGTTTACATAACATCCAGGAGAAATTAAGATTGCAGGGGAGCCAGTTTGTATGGCAACATTTGTTTGACTCTTATTTTTCTGTTTGCCTTAGAGTCTCATTGGTTCTCTCAATGGTGATTCCAAACAGCCAAAATTGTGGTCATTTTGTCAGAGTCGAGCTTCCAGCTTTCTCTAAGATCGTTCCCATCCTGGCATCAAGTTCAGTAATTGCAGCTGGCCTGCAGTTCATCTTACACAGCATTTCAGTCTGAGTGCTAGTAACAACCGTATCCCTCACAAAGTTCAGGCAGCCTTGACATGGGCCTAAACAGCTGCTGACTTTTTCACAATTTCTCAATACTACAGGTAACCGCCAGCTCTAAAAAGCAGAATTTTTAACACATTTTCAACATCCTCCACTAACAAAATGGAGAGACACACAATCCTCCTCCCACTGTGTCCAGCTGTAGATCTCTCATCAGGCACAAGGGCTTTCATTCACCCAGTCTTCTTATTGAGATAATTTGATCAATTGCTTTGAGTCCAGCTGACCAGATCCATAATTTATAGTTTTGCAAGATCCGTAAAGAGAGGCGGGCTGCACAGTGGAAAAGTGGGTAGCGCTGCTGCCTTGCAGCAAGATGGTTCTGGGTTCAAGTACAACCGTGTGTCTTTCTGCTTGGAGTTAGCATGATCTCCCTGCGCATGTGTGGGTTCTCTCTGGGTATTCTGGCTTCCTTCCACAGTCCAAAAACATTACTGTCAGGTTAATTGGTCTCTCTAAATTGTCCTTAGGTGTGAGTGTGTGCATAAATGGTTGTTTATCCTGTTTTTCCCTGTGTTGCCCTGCGACAGACTGGCGACCTGTCCAGGGTGTACCGTGCCTCTCGCCCATTGACAGCTGGAGATAACCACCAGCACCCCTCCCGACCCCATGAGGAATAAGTAAGCAAGAAAATGGATGGATGGATGGTAAACAGAGGGTCCAAAAAGATTGATCGAAGCAGACAGGGTAATGGGGAAGGGGGATGCGAAAGGAGACAAAGGGAGGAGAGAGGAAAAAAAGTGCTCGGCGGAGCAATTAGTATCAATATAAAAAGATATCAATGAGTTAAAGAATGCTACTGTAAGGAAAATGTAAATACAATTTTATTTACATTAAAATACAGGAATTTGGCTTGTTGGCTTTCATGAATGTTCTGTTGTTTAACTTAAAAAAGGAAGAACAAAGGCTTCTCCCAGATAAGGAATGACTTGCCTTATTCAGCTGTGTGTTACAGATGACTGATCACCACCCCCAATAAACCTGCACCCCTCTTTGTATGTTGTAAACATCAGAATCAAGTTTATTCGCCAAGTAGGTTTGCACTTACGAGGAATTTGACTTGGTGTCGATGGTGCAGACAAAAAATAAGAAACAGTAAAATAAAAAGGATATATATATATATATATATATATACAGAAGCAATATAAACTCAGTAAACTGTGCGTTAATGTAACACAGAAGCAATACAGAACCCTCCGGTTCCTCCTTTGAAGTCTGATAATGAAGGCAGAGGAGACAAATGTCCTGCCAGGAGTAGTGCACAGATATTCAAGGGAGCATCATAATCCTTCTGGCGCTATTTCCTCCCTATCTGCAGAAAAGTCTAAACGTGTTTGTGTGGTTTTCTTTGTAGGATACTAAGGGGTTATTTATTATAACCCTATCAGCTACATATTCAAAGAATCAATTCTATGGAGTGATCTGCAAGAAACATTTGTTAGAAAAACAATGTGATCCGACCAACAACATGTATTTATAGGAGTACAACTGGACTGGATGGATTCTGGTTCAGATTCAGCAAACATTAAACTATTACACCTGCGGCTGTAAGAGGAGAAAGGTGACAAACCCAGCTTCTTCACTCATTCATTAAAGGCCTAACTTCCCCCGCTTCAGAGATTTGGTAGAAAAGGAGAAACTAATTATCAGAGACAAACATTTAAAATATGCATATTTACTACAGTTGGAATTGGTTCCAATAGCGTACCGCGCACGTGACGTCACCATCTCATGAGCAACGCCCCTTGCCGCTAAGGTAGGACAAACAGTGTGAGAGCGCACGTAGCAACCAGCCATTACACATGCAACATATACAACGATATGACCGACTTTTCAGCTGTTAAACTATTGCAAGATGATTGTCAGGCCCCCAGTTTACTGGTAGAACTGTCGAACAACATACCAACGTTCAGGTCAAACGATGGCTTGAGTGTCGAGGGCTTAGAAAGACTGGAAAACGGGCCGAGTTGATAGAACGGTAAGTCGATGTTTTTCTTCTGCTCGGCGTACATGGCGTCATCTGCCGTTTTTTCTGTTTGTAATCACCGTCCAGATATAAATTGTCCGGCCCGCTGAACGCTTTAGTTCGGTCCGGTGGCCAAATGCATTATCGTTATTCAACAGCTGTATCTCCTCGCTGCAACGACCGATTTGCACCAGATTTCTTGTGAGTCATGGGGGAGCGCTGCCGAACGCGTTCGTGTGAATCGCCCGGTGGACGGGCGGGGAAAATGTGTGACGGCATCTGCGGCTGGCGGTGCGCGAACCTCGCCGGCCGCCCGCCACCGCAGCGGTGGCCAATAGGCCGGAGTGGCGCTTGACTGCGAGGGCCGATCGACGGCGCTTGCGGCTTTAACATCCTTCATATGCGGCCTATCAGCGTACCTCGAGTCGCTGTGCACGTTTCATAACAACAATGTTTAAAACCCATGGTTAGGAGACGTCTTAGACTTGGAAAAAGCAGTCGTTTTACCGAGTAACACCAAGGGTAACTACAGCGAAAGAATGGAGGACAACGCATGTTTGTCATAACTCGTACCATGTGATATGACGTCACGTTCTAAAAATAGCTTGCTCGTGGAAGGCTGTTAAACACACACAAGAGAATCCACACAAGGCAGAAGCCTTTCTGTTGTGATCTATGTGGAAAAAGATTTCACCGTAAATCAAATTTAAACAGACATATGACAATTCACACAGGAGAGAAGCCTTTCAGTTTCATATCTATGTGGACAAACATTTAGCCAAGAAGGCAATTTAAACACACATGAGAATCCACACAGGACGCAAGCCTTTCTGTTGTGATCCATGTGGACAAAGATTTTGGTATAAATCACGTTTAGAGCACCACATGAGAATCCATAAAGGGATAAAAGATTTTCTCTTGTGATCTGTGTGGACAAAGATTTAGTCAAAAATCAAATTTAAACAAACACATGATCCTCTATTATAACTCAAATGTTTGAATGTTAACCACCATTTCAACATATGATTATTATCCTTTTCCATCATTACCTTTGAAAAAAGTGTTACTTTAGTGAGGATAATTGTATAGGGGTACAACTCTGTCAGAATTAAAAAAATATATATAGAAGTAAATACATGCTCAGTGAATAAAAAAAAACAAAAAACTAAATGCACAAAAATGCAGCAAATAAATGTAATGTCATGACTTATTTCTTGTTTCTGGACTGTTTTGGACTGATCAGTGCCACTCCATACTCCTCTCAGTCACCACTCAGCACCATAATCATCTCCACCTGCTGCTGCCACTAATTATCCCAAGTCATTCCCCCTGTTTCTCTCTCTATAGATGCCTGCCATAATTCGGGCATGTACTGTACGATATTTTTAATTGTTGTACTTAGATACAGCTCAAACTGTACGATGAAACCGCAGGGTTCAAAAGTTCACTGCTCCCAATATCTGTTCTTACACCGAGGCTCTGATGCGATCTGGCTGCTCATACTCTACCTCCAAAAACCACACGCCAGACTCAGCACTGTAGAAAGATGCCGCTTGTCAGACTCGTCTATGCGGAAGCCAAATATAAACAGTAGAAGAAGAAAAAGACGGAGGTATCAATGCTCACTTTGAAATATTAAGGCTTATTAGAATGAAACACACTGCCATCTGGTGTGGTCTGGTTCTGCCTGCAACACCTGCCTGCATTATCTGTTTCAGTCATACGTACCACTGCCATGCTTCTCTTCACTCATATTTACATCTGAAGAGAAGAAGAAGAATTCCCTTGTTCGCACATACGCAGTGCACAAGGTTGGTGGAAATCACCTCATAGATTGTACATTTCCTGATGGGGAGTTGGCTCTGAGAGGCTAATCGCCCCTCGTTACATCCTGTATACTACACGATGCAGGACACACTACTCAGCTAAAACTCTGGCCGATCCAAAAAATTCTTGCATGACTGAAGAACAGGCCAGAAAATCTTAGTGTATGCCCAGCTATATCCAACCGCTCTCTGCCAGAACGTCTTGTCTTACTGCCTGCATGTGTTGTTCCCCAGTGTCTTCTCGTCACTCTGCCTGTTTGATCTTTTGGCCCTGTCCTCGCTCTGCACCATTAGTTTTGATTTAACTAGTGCTTGTGTACACCACCTGGTATTAGTTTTTCCTGGGAGTTTTGTGTGTTGCTTTGCTCATGCTGGGAACGTGGCAATGTCGGCTTCTTGTCAAGCCTGTTTCTACCTCCAAGCTACTCCTGGTCAAGTCTGATTCTGTCTGCAACACCCGGTCTAGGCTGCTGCTGCTTGCATCATCTGGTAAGGTCTGGTTCTGTCTACAACACCCACCTGCATTATCTGCTCCAATCAGTCTCCGCTTGCATCATCGGGTCTCTTACCCATTCCTACCAGCCTGTCTCATCTGCCGATAGCACCTGTTTTAAGTAAAACCTTTAAAAATACATGCTACTCTGTGTTAGGGTGAATTATGGGGTTCACCACATACAGGAACATTACATGTAAGGAGTAATTAAATTGTACTATTAGACATAAATGCAAATCTCTTAATTAGCTTATTTATCTATTCCTCTTTTTAATAGTCAACTTATTTGTCAACTATTTATGTTGTTTTTTTTATAATATTTAGTCATCTCAACACATTATCAGCCTTTTCCATCATTAACTATGTATTAAAAATGTGTTACTTTAGACAGCATGGATCTGTTATAATGTGGGAGAATTACTTAACTATTAACCTTATAAAAAGAAAGAAAGACTCAGAGAAAATGGCGTTCCTTTGTCTTAACAACGAGAATTCGTCTTTATTATGCCTAGAAACGTACAAACGGGTTTCCGGAGTGAATTCTGACATTCAAATACAATGGTCGTCATTTTAAAGGAACATAATGTGTGTGCGTTAAACACAAGTGTCTGTGTGTCTCCATTGGTGTGTGTGCGCTACACGCTATTGACGTCAATTGGCAACAGGGCTTAAGTTCTGGGAAGTGTTTATCACTAAAAGTACAACAACAGAGCGATTAATTCCGCTACTTGACATATTTTGGAACAGTCCAGTTAAACAGATGTTTCCTCTTACTCCCATCGGCGAGAGCCAGGGAAAAAAGGTCAAAATGACCCTAACTCCCATAAATCCTCCCTTGGCACGTTACAGCGTGACATATCTAGAAGACCTCTATATTGAAAATCTGACTCCACACTGATCAAGTCTAGCTGTGATAATAACAAACATGTAAAAAAGGTCTAATTTCTTACACAACCAATGGATAACATACTAATGTAATCATGGTGTCTACACAAGTGCTGATATAAAATGTCATGTAATAAGTGCAGATTACAATCAATAACATATTTCCAATAATAGAGAGACAGAGAGAGTCAGAGAGAGTCAGAGAGAGACAGAGAGAGACAGAGAGAGTCAGAGAGAGACAGAGAGAGTCAGCGAGAGACAGAGAGAGTCAGAGAGAGAGTGCACGTATGCAAAACAGTCATTGCTTTTGCAATAACATCTTTCCAATTAGATATGAAAGTGAAAAAACCCCGATAATTATCACTTATTTATGTGTCATTCTCGGGGAAAAAGTCTTTCATGGACCTCTTATACCTCTGAGCATCCGCCGTTATCATCGGTCACCTGACCGACGGCATCAATTGGAAGTCAGCCATGCTACTCGCAATGACATCCAGCACTTGTCATTTAACAAGAGTACATAAGCATGATACAATAACAAAACATCATAATACAAACAACAAAACAACATATATAGATGATCTTGCTAATAATATTGATACGCAGGATTAAAAAACGAAATGGATGTTAGAATCTAATGTTATGATAGTTTAAACTAAACTAACCGGCCGCCTGTGCTACCTTATCTATCAAAGCTTCATTGTATTGTATTTTGTTTATTTATTTATTGAGTAAACTTAAACAAGGTTAATAGGGTTAGTCATCTTCAGTTTGTGTGCTTGGCTTGAATGAGTTCCTGGACACGTAGCAAAACAAAAGAGTTCATCCCGATCTCGGGGCTCCTTTCCATGTGGCATGAGTCTGTAGCACACGCATGAGTCCATGGACGTGTCCAGGCGGCCGGGGATCAGCCCTTCGGATGGCTGCTGCCTGATGTCATCCATCTATACATTGTCCCCACAATCCACCTTTTCAAAACAGGCACAACACAACACACAATTAGAAAGAATACAATCAGCGTTATCACCAAAATTATTCCTGTTTTTGCAGCCATTGCTCCCCATTCTCCTAAAATTTCTTCCAGACTTTTCCACGACCAGTTGTTTCTTCCAGCATTCTCTTTTACTTCTTCTCTAAGTTTCATAAGTTTAGCCATTACTACCCTAAACGAACCTTTAGGAGCTGTGTTCATGGGAATATATGTACAGCACTCATTACCAAACATGTGACATACACCTCCCTTGCTGGCTAGAAGCCAATCTAATGCTTGCCTGTTTTGTATTGCCATTCTACTTGTTTCATGTAATTGGTCTCCTAGTGCCATAAATCCTTCCACCGTGAAATTTATCATCCTCTGCTGATTATAATAAATGTAATTTATCCATTCAACATTTTTATTAATAGTAATCTGAGGCAAAATAGACTCAAAACCTGCTTTAACTTCATGTTGTGCTTTAAATTCATCTGGAATTCCTCTTGGTTGACCAATAAGATTTAAATAAACTTTTTCATTTAATCCGTAATCTCCTAGACTCCGACGGGACCTAGTTTTACCTGTTTCCATTTGAGCTAGTTCTTTTACCCCTTCATACACTAAGGTTATCGGTACTTTCATTCGCACTAATGCACAAAGTCCTACCCACTTAAGTGGTAAAGTGTTCATTAGCATGTCATCACCACACATCCAGTAACTGTCTGCCACTGGATACGTTTGATCTCCTAAAAAGAAAAGTTTGGGAAAAGTCATAGTTATATTTTTACAGTCCTCTTCTACAAATTCTGGGTTTTCAAACCAAACGGGCTTTGTAGCAAACACTGGTGTTACATTTGCATGCTTAAACCAAGATAACACCCAGGTTACATTACATTTCACAGTGGTGTTTCCTACATTAATTCCTTCATTGTCCTCAAAACCTCCACTAACAAAACATTCGTAGTCTGCATCATAATCTATGTCATAATCAGTAGGTGGAACATTATCTGTAGTACTAATGTTAAATTCTGCACACAATGATTCTAATTTATACCCTTTCTATTTTTCTAAGTATTGATGAGAGTTTCTTGAACCATATAAGAGTCTGCAACTCAAACCACACATAGGTAATTTAAAAAATGACACTGCATCTTCCCTTGAAGTGAACTCACCATTGCTACATTTTTTTTTACGCTGCACAACTGCACATTCTTTTGACGTGTATTTTTCTGGAATAACCATAGGTACTGCTCCCGGAGCAACAGTACAGACTAAGCAATCATTTTTAGTTAACTCCCTGACAGTATACCATGATGTTGTATACCATGTATTATGTAAGGCTCTTTGCCATAAAGGATCTTCCCTTGGTCTGATTCCGTGCCATTTAATATCCTGTAGTTTATTTATTGCTCTTGGTATAGCTACTTTTGGATTGCGTTTTTCATAAAATTGATCTAAACCTTCAGAAAAATCCTCAACACATTATCAGCCTTTTCCATCATTAACTATGTATTAAAAATGTGTTACTTTAGACAGCATGGATCTGTTATAATGTGGGAGAATTACTTAACTATTAACCTTATAAAAAGAAAGAAAGACTCAGAGAAAATGGCGTTCCTTTGTCTTAACAACGAGAATTCGTCTTTATTATGCCTAGAAACGTACAAACGGGTTTCCGGAGTGAATTCTGACATTCAAATACAATGGTCGTCATTTTAAAGGAACATAATGTGTGTGCGTTAAACACAAGTGTCTGTGTGTCTCCATTGGTGTGTGTGCGCTACACGCTATTGACGTCAATTGGCAACAGGGCTTAAGTTCTGGGAAGTGTTTATCACTAAAAGTACAACAACAGAGCGATTAATTCCGCTACTTGACATATTTTGGAACAGTCCAGTTAAACAGATGTTTCCTCTTACTCCCATCGGCGAGAGCCAGGGAAAAAAGGTCAAAATGACCCTAACTCCCATAAATCCTCCCTTGGCACGTTACAGCGTGACATATCTAGAAGACCTCTATATTGAAAATCTGACTCCACACTGATCAAGTCTAGCTGTGATAATAACAAACATGTAAAAAAGGTCTAATTTCTTACACAACCAATGGATAACATACTAATGTAATCATGGTGTCTACACAAGTGCTGATATAAAATGTCATGTAATAAGTGCAGATTACAATCAATAACATATTTCCAATAATAGAGAGACAGAGAGAGTCAGAGAGAGTCAGAGAGAGACAGAGAGAGACAGAGAGAGTCAGAGAGAGACAGAGAGAGTCAGCGAGAGACAGAGAGAGTCAGAGAGAGAGTGCACGTATGCAAAACAGTCATTGCTTTTGCAATAACATCTTTCCAATTAGATATGAAAGTGAAAAAAACCCCGATAATTATCACTTATTTATGTGTCATTCTCGGGGAAAAAGTCTTTCATGGACCTCTTATACCTCTGAGCATCCGCCGTTATCATCGGTCACCTGACCGACGGCATCAATTGGAAGTCAGCCATGCTACTCGCAATGACATCCAGCACTTGTCATTTAACAAGAGTACATAAGCATGATACAATAACAAAACATCATAATACAAACAACAAACAACATATATAGATGATCTTGCTAATAATATTGATACGCAGGATTAAAAAACGAAATGGATGTTAGAATCTAATGTTATGATAGTTTAAACTAAACTAACCGGCCGCCTGTGCTACCTTATCTATCAAAGCTTCATTGTATTGTATTTTGTTTATTTATTTATTGAGTAACTTAAACAAGGTTAATAGGGTTAGTCATCTTCAGTTTGTGTGCTTGGCTTGAATGAGTTCCTGGACACGTAGCAAAACAAAAAGAGTTCATCCCGATCTCGGGGCTCCTTTCCATGTGGCATGAGTCTGTAGCACACGCATGAGTCCATGGACGTGTCCAGGCGGCCGGGGATCAGCCCTTCGGATGGCTGCTGCCTGATGTCATCCATCTATACATTGTCCCCACAATCCACCTTTTCAAAACAGGCACAACACAACACACAATTAGAAAGAATACAATCAGCGTTATCACCAAAATTATTCCTGTTTTTGCAGCCATTGCTCCCCATTCTCCTAAAATTTCTTCCAGACTTTTCCACGACCAGTTGTTTCTTCCAGCATTCTCTTTTACTTCTTCTCTAAGTTTCATAAGTTTAGCCATTACTACCCTAAACGAACCTTTAGGAGCTGTGTTCATGGGAATATATGTACAGCACTCATTACCAAACATGTGACATACACCTCCCTTGCTGGCTAGAAGCCAATCTAATGCTTGCCTGTTTTGTATTGCCATTCTACTTGTTTCATGTAATTGGTCTCCTAGTGCCATAAATCCTTCCACCGTGAAATTTATCATCCTCTGCTGATTATAATAAATGTAATTTATCCATTCAACATTTTTATTAATAGTAATCTGAGGCAAAATAGACTCAAAACCTGCTTTAACTTCATGTTGTGCTTTAAATTCATCTGGAATTCCTCTTGGTTGACCAATAAGATTTAAATAAACTTTTTCATTTAATCCGTAATCTCCTAGACTCCGACGGGACCTAGTTTTACCTGTTTCCATTTGAGCTAGTTCTTTTACCCCTTCATACACTAAGGTTATCGGTACTTTCATTCGCACTAATGCACAAAGTCCTACCCACTTAAGTGGTAAAGTGTTCATTAGCATGTCATCACCACACATCCAGTAACTGTCTGCCACTGGATACGTTTGATCTCCTAAAAAGAAAAGTTTGGGAAAAGTCATAGTTATATTTTTACAGTCCTCTTCTACAAATTCTGGGTTTTCAAACCAAACGGGCTTTGTAGCAAACACTGGTGTTACATTTGCATGCTTAAACCAAGATAACACCCAGGTTACATTACATTTCACAGTGGTGTTTCCTACATTAATTCCTTCATTGTCCTCAAAACCTCCACTAACAAAACATTCGTAGTCTGCATCATAATCTATGTCATAATCAGTAGGTGGAACATTATCTGTAGTACTAATGTTAAATTCTGCACACAATGATTCTAATTTATACCCTTTCTATTTTTCTAAGTATTGATGAGAGTTTCTTGAACCATATAAGAGTCTGCAACTCAAACCACACATAGGTAATTTAAAAAATGACACTGCATCTTCCCTTGAAGTGAACTCACCATTGCTACATTTTTTTTTACGCTGCACAACTGCACATTCTTTTGACGTGTATTTTTCTGGAATAACCATAGGTACTGCTCCCGGAGCAACAGTACAGACTAAGCAATCATTTTTAGTTAACTCCCTGACAGTATACCATGATGTTGTATACCATGTATTATGTAAGGCTCTTTGCCATAAAGGATCTTCCCTTGGTCTGATTCCGTGCCATTTAATATCCTGTAGTTTATTTATTGCTCTTGGTATAGCTACTTTTGGATTGCGTTTTTCATAAAATTGATCTAAACCTTCAGAAAAATCCTCACATCCTTCTTTTTCAGAGCATCCATACTGTTTTGGATCCGGTTCTGTGAATTCTAATATTTTGTTGTTGTCCTGATTTGACGTTACCTCAACCGGAGAAGGTACTGTTGTAATTAATCTTGTTAATGAAGGTTTAGTACTTTTTAAAACTTCCTTTGTGGATTTAACTGTACTTGAAACTACTGCTGTTTTGGGTTCTACTGCAGTTGAAACTACTGTCTGTGGATTTGCTTTAGTCGTGGCGGTTGTTGGAGGTTTGGTTATGCTATTTTCAGGTCGAGGCACCGTAGGTTTTGCATTTTCTAAATTGTTATCAACCTCTGTAGGTTGCACTTCCTTTTTATTTGTATATACCTTTGTAGTTTTATCGTTATTGTTTGAACTTTGTATTGTGCTAGTTAAGATTGTAGATGCTGATGTAACTGTTAATGTCTTAACTGTTAAGGTTATCGGTTTATTTGGTCCTGATGTGGTGACTGAAGTAGGTAAAGTCACATGTCCACTAGGGACAGTAATTTTCTTCACTCCTACAGTAGTTCTAGTAGCCATAGTTGTTGGGGGGAAACAAATGATTTCTTTTGGTAAAGCCTCTTTTTTCGGTAAGTTCCATAATATAGATGAATCAACTTTTCCACTTGAAGTGATATCTTCAAATTTCAACTCGTATGTTTTGTCAATACGGAAGGCTATAACATCTGCTTCAATAAACCATCCACAATTTGCAATCTTAACAGTCATTTTACAATTAATGTTTTCTTGATTTATACTAGATAATTGATGGCTCACATTAGCATGCGAATTACACATCCTTCGTCTGTCACCCTTTTGCAACAATCTAGAGATAATCACGTTTCTTTCAACCAAATCATATTTATCACTGTCTGGTTCAACATGAATCCTAATTTGATCATTAACAATTTGAACTGTAGCAATCATCTCCTTGTCTCCTATTCGCTCTAAATCACCATTTCCTGTACCTCCTTTACCATTACCTGGATTCTTTACTGTTAAGTCATATTTGTAATTGTCCTCAGGATCCCAATGGGACTCTATTCTTACTTCTACGCCAAAACCATCGTCCTTAATGTATAAAAGGATTGAACACTGGTCTGCCCCATACACTTTATATTCCTGTTTAACACTTTTTCCGCATAATTTCCTGGTATTATAATAGACATTTACCTCAAATTCTGTATCTAATTCTGTATGAAATTCTGTATCGGTTACCGTTGCTTTCCATTTGAATTCAGCATGGGTCTTTCTTTTCTTACGCATTCTTTTTGTTTTTACTCTTAATTGTTCTCTAAGACCTAGATGAGTCGTTAACTTTAGTTCAGCTGGCAAAAACACTGGTGTGTACTTGTTCAAACCTATTAACGTTGTGTTGTACTTATCTTGTTCTACAAAGGTGGTTTTCCCTTTATAGACCGAAGTCCCACAGTTCATGGTTGGACGTCGACTGTCTCGACCCACATTACTCGTTGCTTTCTCTCGTAGTTGAGCTGTCGTTAGCTGATGCTGTGGCGCTGGCTGCAGGCTGTGAGAGTTCATCTCCGGCCTCGCTCTCGTTAGGTTCACCACTTCTGCCAACATCCACAGGTGAAATGTCATTAATACTAGTCTCATTGCTGCAAATCGTCTGTTCACACTTTTCCCAATGTCTGGCTTCACAGTGTCTATCTTTGCACTGTCTGGCTTCACAGTGTCTCTGGCGTGTACTTTAGTACAATGAGTCAAATGATACCACGTATCACTCCCCTGAACTTGGACGGCGGTTGGGGTCGCTCGTTTGACCTCAAAGGGTCCATCCCATCTCGAGCAGTTCCATTTTCGTCTGAACACCTTCACGTACACCAGGTCTCCTGGTTTGACTGGTCTCTTCACCACCATCCCTGGACAGGAACTTCTTTTCACACAATATTATCAGCCCTTACATAAAAGTCCGCTTCGGTGACAATTCATCCCGTTCTCCATTAACCATGCTCCACTCCAGGACATAGGAACAGTAGAAAATAAAATACATCAGCACATTTAGAACTTAAAGTCCACATCAACGGCAAAATAGTGACTTTTCACATATTTAAAAGGTTAAACAATGTCCTCATTTGTCACAAAATTGTTCATCAAAATTCACAATTTAAAAAGGATATGTTCACAGGGCTTACTCCGCCAGTACCCAGACTCAGCCATACTCCTGTGCAAATTTGCTCTCCGTCTGCTCCTGAAAGATATTCCTAACAAAAGTTTCCATCCTTATGATTAAAATTTAGTGACCAGGGTTTTCATGCAAGATAAGGGAGCAAAAGTAGAAGAAAAGAAGAAGAAGTGTTAGAAGTTGAGGCCCCTTTTTCCTTCCAGAACTAAGTAAAACTAAGTGGTATATTTCTATTCTCTCTTTTGTTCAGCAATTTAGAATTTTTCTTTTTTTTTTTTTTTCAAATATTCATTGCTCCATGCTGCACTGCAATCCTAATCTAAAAATATAACCGACTGCTCAGATTTATTCTTAAATCAGAGGTTGACATCAGTCTGATTTTCACTTTATAATTTATCATACCGTCTCTCCATGCTCACTTTACAGCTGTTCTTCTCGTCTTTTCAATGTGTCTTCCATCAGAAAAAGGTTGGTCAGAACCGGACAGAATCTCAACTTCTGAAAAAACAGGACTGAAGACAGAATAGTTAGTGCTCTCAATCAGGACTGAGTTGTTAATGCTAAGCATGCAATCAAAACCTGGTCCTGTCATTACTCTTTGTATTGTGGCTGTGTCTGTTTACCCGGTGACAAACTCAATTTTCAAATGAAGCATTTACACATACACCATGTATCTTTTTACATTAGGATTTTTATAGTTATAACAAAAATCGGGTTACTGTCACTGATTGATTCACTGTTACCCAAGGTTTTAATTACCAAAATAAAATACTCACTGAACTGATCAGAGGCTTGTGATCTGCTGATACTAGCAGAAAGATTCCCAATCCACTTCAAAAATATTTTTTATTCAAGAATAAAAAAAAAATAACATGTCCTTCTTGTCTAATGTTTAAAGGAAATAAACAAAAGTACTTAGTTTAGGGTTCAAAACTATTTCTGAAATTTCTTCAACCCAAATTATTTTAATTTATGACTTTAATCTTTTTCTAGTGTTTACGTCATTAAGCCATAAATCTGTTTTCAAATACATAAGTTATTGGTTTCTCAATCTACTCGTGTCATTCAATCATAATGTGACACTCTAGTGTTGAATACCTCATTTGTTCTGTAATCCTCAAATTCTGCTATCCTCTTCTTAACAGTGCCTGTTTCCTAATTAACAGTGCCGGAGGTAATTAATTACTTTGTCATGGGAGGACCCATCGTCTTATTATTCAACACTCTACTAGTTCAACTTCAAAGGTATAAAACAAAATGTTAACTTATCTGATCACTGGGAATTTTCTGTTAATAATTACACTGGACAATTTGATTTTAGCCACTTATATAATTTAATACATTATAGCAACTAGTTGCCATTCTCAATATTTGTTTTACTTTACTTCCAGAATTAATCGAATCGATTGGATTGTGCTAATTCTTGTGGTGGACCTTCAGTCGCTGGGTTTTCACAAACATAAGTGTGCTGCAGCTCTCTTCCATGACCATTTTTGTCAACGGATGTGGAGACCGCTTCCTTTGCTCAGCCGTGTTTCCTGACGGCCTGAGCGTCCTTCGCTGCTCCATGTCTGAGCAGGCGCTGAGCCAGCGCTCTGGAATCCGTGCAGGATTCCCGCCGATGTAAATTTTGTTCTGGTTCTCCTTGTTGACAAACCTCAGGTTATACCAGTCAGCTGCTTCATTAGGCATTTCTCCTTCAGTGCCATTTCAGCGTGTGCAACCCTTTTCATCAGATCCACCATTTAGAGATTAATAAGTTGATTCCTTAATTTTGCTTATGTTCTATTTTATTCATTACTTCCCCTGCACCGAAATTAAACAATTTTCTGAAGTCATTTTATAATTTTGGATGTTATCACACAAAGTCACAGAGGTTTCCCAATGGCAAAATAATTAATTCACCATCTTAATCTTCACTTTAAATTATTTTATTTTATTGTTTTTAACAAGAATGACAATTATCACAACCTATTCTTTGGCAACTCTAATTCTATTTAAATTAGACCTTATTAATCACTGTAAATGCTATAATTTTTTAGCTGTTGCTTACATTAAACTTGTATTTTAATAATCAGTCTCAATGGTGAACCAACCAAAAGAGAACTAATTTAGAAGTACCTTTTGATCACAAGCCTCCTTTTCAGTTTCGCCGTTTAAGTTATTGTTAATTATCCAGATCTCCCATATGCTTTACTTTTTGTGTTTTATTTACTCATAGTGATCCGATAGACGTCTAATATGTTGGGGCCCTGTTTTTTCTAGGGTCGCCCCTGTTGTGCAGTCGGGAGTCTCAGCCCCCTTCTGCTGCTCTCCTCTCCTCTCTGCTGCTCTCCTCTCAGAGCTCTGCAGCTCCTGGCATTGTGTCAATCCTGGTATTTAGGAGTGGAGAGACACAACCACTTCCAAAGTCTTTGCATAACCGCAAAGTTCAATAATATTCACACTTTCATTTAATACACCATTAACTCAATATGTTACCTTACGTATACCAAAATTCTAATGATCATAGATCTTAAGACATCATTGTCACATAATACACAACATCATTCATGGTTTTCCTCTTTTGATTCCTCACTAATACTCCTGATACTGACGAAGGCTTATGGATGATGATTCTTTTTAATAAACCTCACAATTGAGTTCCAGCCTGACTGACACCCCAGTATTCCTAAGAATTTAGTACAATCCAATGCATAATCTTAAGGCAATTCGCCAATATTCACTTCAGTCCGGACTTTTGTGAATACTGAGACATCAGGCATTGTGGACAGCTAAAACTTATGACCTTTATTTACACTAATAAATTCTCGTTGATCCATTATGTCATTGCGTTAATAATGCTTATCAACATTATTATTAAAACATACTGCGATAGCACAAACAAAAGTCAGACAACTGTCAGTAAACCGCCTTCGCAACATAGATTAAACATTTACACAAAATACCCCTAAACAACACTTAGACGTACACAACATTTAGACAACACTTAGACAAACACAAACTTTTGTATGTTATAGATAATCTTGCCGGCATTTATTCTATTAATTGCTATAAACAGTTTTACGTTTCTAGTTGCTTGTCAGCAGTTATTTAAAGCATGCGCGTGTGTGTGTGTGTCTGCTTTCACACAGCGAGTTTGCTCTGCATTACGATTGAAACAGCTGTTAATGCTTAAAGCCGAACATGCAATGTTAATACCTTGTCACATGCATTTCACATATTCAAATAACCTCATTCATCACATCACACGTCCAATTAAACATCCATACTAAGTAGGCTTCAACTCAACCTCAAAATCAATGATCGATCCAGTGAACCGACGACAGTAGGGCTATTAATGGGTTAATGTTCTTTGGACAGAGCGAGTTTAATTTGGCAAACGGTAGGGGTTGCCGAGGAGGTAACAAAGGGTTAAGGTTTTTGTAAGATACTGTTACATTTCAACTCTACCCTGTAAGTTTTTTTTTTTTTTTTGGTCAGGGGACAGCGGAGCAGACGCAGGCTCTCACTGACACGTTGGTGGGGGTGAGGTTTCTTGCATTAGTACATTGACGCATACATGTTTTCCTGTTGGCTACATACAGGTAAAATTATTTATCGTAGTGCTGTTTTAGTGTCTCAAAAGCTATTTTAGCTTCAGTTGTCCATTTTAACACTGCTTTAAACAACTGGTTTCCTGCTTCTTTTAGGAGTTCTCTAAACGATGCTGTTTTCCTGCATAGTTTTCAATCCAGTCTGCATTGAAACCTGTCATTCCCAACAATGTCATCATTTCGCTGACTGTCCGTGGACTTGGAGCTTTGCTAAAACCTTCCAGTTGAGAAGGTGAAATGCTAACTGTTCCTTGAGGTATCTGTCTTCCTAGGTAATCTACCTGTGGTTGACAGTACTGTAGTTTTTGTTTGGAGACCTTGTGTCCTCCCTCTGCTAATCTTTGCAGAACTTTGATTGAGTCCTGATGACAGTCATTTAGTGTGTTTCCGCAGATTAACAAATCGTCCACATTTCGTTAATCCACATTAAGAAAAACAAAAAAATTGAGATGCAATACGGGGTTAATTTCTCTCGCGAAAGCGAGACTAAAATCTTTTTACTTTTTGTTTTTCCAGAGGTCCTTTTGTCTCTCCTCGGGCGGGGGAGAGAGGGAGAGGAGGGGCAACGTTCCGGGAGGAGGGAGTGAAAAGCGTTGTGTGTGTGGCTCTCCTTGCCTACGTAGAGCTGTATGTGTGGTTCCTCTGCCTGAGGAGAACTTAGTGTGTGTGTGCAAGATTTTCCTTCGGGCGGGGGAGAGAGCTACTTGGCAGTCTTTAACTAACAGGCTAAAAATAACTCAGCCTGCCAGTGGTTCTGCCCCACTGACAGGCAAAAAAGGCAGACGGAGCCGTCTCCTTCCCCAAACAAAACAGTCTTACAAATACAAAGTTTAAATACCTGCACCCACATCTTAACAACATAACAGCTTCAAAAAGTATACACACCTTGGTCCACCAAGATTTCCTTACAACAATAAAAGTTTCCAAGCACTTTTTAGCTCATCAACCTAGACAACTTTACCTCTAACAGTGGGACTTGAATACAAAAAACAAAACAAAAAAAACAAAAACAAAAGCAACCATGCAGTTTCATTCATCCATGCGTTTTAGTCATCCAATAAAGCTCTCATCCTTTATAATCACACGTAGACGTCAACAACAATCACACATTCTTAATCATCACCTTTCAACATTCCCACATTCTCACGTTTTCCTTTCACTCTCACTCTCCCGGGAGACTTATTGTTTTTCTTAAAGGTCCAAATGTTCAATGTTCCTGGATTTTAACTGTGCGCACAGAGAATTTAAATCAGGTTTTTTATGGGACCCAGAGCAAAAAAAAAAAAAAAAAAAAAAGTTAAAAATAAACATTTATACTTCACGGGCACCAGCAAGGCCTCTTTGCTTCAAATTTGATAGGAGGCTTTTACCTCGTTTGCCTAAACCTGGAGTACTCAACCAAAAACAGACTGCAGTCAACTCTGTTAAGGCCACATTTTCATCGGAGTTCCACGCATGGAATGATCCGAGAACTGCCTTATTTTCTTCAAGCGCTTACATTAACAGGGCCGCGCCCTAAAGACTCCGATCAACCGAACATTTATAAGATCAATTCTTTCAGAAATGATCTCTTTGATTCTAAAAAGTTATGTATATTAGAAAAACTTCAGCAAAGACCCGTACTGGTCCGATTCATGTCTTATACGCCGTCGCTTCTAACGTCATATTTGACGGGACATCCGATAAAAGCGGCTGGGAGTAACCAATCACTTCTTTAAGTTGTCATGTGTGCCCAACTGTGGAGGAAGCAAATATCATTCCAAATCTTTTGATGTTTAGACAACTTATTTTTCTACGTAGAAAAATACCAAATAGATGTCAAGCCAAAGGAACGACCACTCCCGTCTGTCAATCAATCACAAACAACGCTCTTCCCAATTCCAATTACACAGGCGGCAGATTCATCGCTAACAAGCAGAGAGAGCAGAAGACAGAGCAGTAAAAAATGTATTTTCACTCACCTCTGTCCTCTCCCCTCCACCCGGCGCGGAGGGGCCAGGTCCGCGCGGGGGAACCCAAGCCGTCTGTCCGGGAAGGCAAAAACTCCCTTTTTTTTTTCCCTATCACGTCGGGGTCACCAATTTTGTGGGAGAATTACTTAACTATTAACCTTATAAAAAGAAAGAAAGACTCAGAGAAAATGGCGTTCCTTTGTCTTAACAACGAGAATTCGTCTTTATTATGCCTAGAAACGTACAAACGGGTTTCCGGAGCGAATTCTGACATTCAAATACAATGGTCGTCATTTTAAAGGAACATAATGTGTGTGCGTTAAACACAAGTGTCTGTGTGTCTCCATTGGTGTGTGTGCGCTACACGCTATTGACGTCAATTGGCAACAGGGCTTAAGTTCTGGGAAGTGTTTATCACTAAAAGTACAACAACAGAGCGATTAATTCCGCTACTTGACATATTTTGGAACAGTCCAGTTAAACAGATGTTTCCTCTTACTCCCATTGGCGAGAGCCAGGGAAAAAAGGTCAAAATGACCCTAACTCCCATAATAACATTCCCAATTTTCATTGTTTCATTGTATTTGTGTTCTTTTTTTTCTATTCATAATAGGTACACCTGGTCTGGCGCTGTGTTAGCTGTGACATTATCCAGGGGAGGCAGATGTCGCAATAACAATGAAGATGATTATTATCATCTGCCATTACCATATAACATAGAAAGTACTCCTGGATCAATGTGTGCTTCTGTTATTTCTGTGTCTCAGCTTTTTTTCCTAACCCCCAGTGGGTTGAGGCAGATGACCGTTCATACTGAGCCTGGTTCTGGTTCTGTTGGAGCTTTTCCTCGCTGTTAAAGGGGAGTTTTCCTCTTCATGCATGCTCAGTATGAGGAATTGATGGAAAGCCATCAACAGTGCAGAAGACTGTCCACTGTGGCTCCACGCTCTTTCAGGAAGAGTGAATGCTGCTTGGAGAGACTTGATGCAACCTGCTGGGTTTCCTTAGAGAGGAAACTTTGACCAGTCTGTATAATCTGATTGAATTAGACTTTGTAAAGTGCCTTGAGATGACGTGTTGTGAATTGGCACTAAATAAATAACACTTATTTGAATAACACATAGCTAACACCAATTACAAATAAAGGCTTCAACCAGGAGATATAAAACCAATACAGTATCACTACATCAATATGTAAAAATAACTATGAGTTATAGTTTACTACATATTCTTCAAAGAATCCATGCTATGTCATTATCTGCAATTAAACATTTGTCAAGAAAAAAATCTAAAATGTGGAGACAGAGAGTCTGTTTAAAGGCAGTAAATATCTGATCATGGGTCTACCTGGAAAATAAACGTCTATTCTAATTACTATACGCATTCCATTAGCAGATAGTCTTACCTGCTCAAATCAAAGAAAAATACACTAATTTCCAGAAAGTATATTTTCAGTTCCCTTTTTTGCAGTGTATGTATATATCATATCTAAATTTTATTTACAGATAACAAATACAATTTAAATTTGTTAACATTGAAAGGTTTGATAGTAGAAACTTTGTGGAGGTGTTTGGATTTTGTTTAGGTCTCTTATCTGGTCAGCGGTTTGTTTGCATCTCAAGTACAAGAAATGGTCATTTGAAGATAGCAATGTTCACATTTTGGACAGAGGAGGCAAGTAGTTTGTTTGATGGGGGAGACATGAACAACCCACATTTAACATTTTTCATCTTTATAATCCCTACTATGAAGCCCTAACTAATCTCCCCACATGGTTTTATAAACAAGGCATCACTAGGGACCATTTTGGATTAAGCAAGAACAGCCTAAGTATTAAGGTATTAAGACCAGTGACCCATAAGAATCAGTCATCTCTATTTAGTCATGATCGCTTGCAGAATCAAGTAATTGACTTTAGTTACATCAGGGACAACACAGACATTTAGTAAGAAATATAAGAACGGTGTTTTTTTCTCACAGTTGCCCCTTAATGGCCACCAGTACATTTTCTAAGGTGAACATGTTGCTTATAGATCTAAAAGATTGGTGATATTTCATTCCTCCCACAGTACATTGCACAAGAAAGAACCAGTAAACACCAAGGTCCAGCTGGGCTCCAAGGATCTCATTTATAAAACATTGAATGGAATCCATACTAAAAATCTTTGTACGACAACAAAAAGGAATTGGAATTTGCCAAAAAGTATTAAAATGTATAAAACCATGTGCACGCAGACCAGACCATTTTCACTTTATAAATTACGGCTGTATCTGAATGTTTGCCTACCAGGTTCTGCCTCATATTCAGCCCTCTACATGCTCAGATTCAACCATAAATGGTCAACGCAAAGTAACTCATGAATGTTAATGTGTATTTAAAATAGGTCGGATGATTGTTTTTTTTATTATTATTATAATGACATTGCAAAGGAAACTCCATAAAATGTTCAGAGAGGCAAATAAATAAACCAAGTTGAAGAATAGCTTTATTTTGTTGTACAGATTTGACAGTCTGATAAAACCAGTGAATGCAGTTATTTCCTGTTTAACATTGAAGCAGAGCTGGTGGAAGTATCAGTGCTCCCTCTAGTGGACGGGTTAGTTGTTGCAGACACTAACTGAGTTGGGACCCTGCACAGACTTTAAGCACCTTCTTTATTTTCCTCCACAGGCTGCAGAGTCTGTTTACATTAACATGTATTATTCATTCATGTTTCTCCTGATAAAATGTGTAAAATAATGTGCACTAAATGTGAGACCTCCTGCAACTTTACACTTGTTTAGCTCATATTACTTAAACTCTAACGCTGTGAAGTGACTTATTAAAAACAAAGACTGGTTATAGAGGGAAAGTGTTTCAGCTGTGTGATCAAACAGCTCAATCTGTAGAAAGTATTCTGTGTGGTCTGTAGGGTAATTTCTCTGAAGACTCCTGAAGACTAACAAGCTAACAAGGAACAATAAAAAGTTTGAAACAAGTGTTGACCTGTTGAATGGTCACTACAACATGAAACCAAAGTTAAGATGAAATGATTCTGGTAAGTTCTGGTTGCTGATAAACTGTTGGACATGATGGTTTCAAAGTGTAAAGTTCTCAGACGACCGAATGAAGAACAAAAGGCAACAGTTCTTGATCTCCATTCAGAGTAAAACCATCAGAGACAGGTTTCTCCTGAGACCCTGGTCTAAAGAGCAGCTGCTCCACTGTGAAGGTTCTGATGACAAAGCTGTGATTCTGGTGTCCCTTGATGTCAGCTTCAGTTTCTTCATGGATCAGATGGACAGACAGACTGTAGAGACGTGTTCTGGCCTCAGTTACCCAGAAATCCAGCCCTGCTACTAGAGCCTGCTTTGCCCCGCCCTATAAAAGGAAGTGGAAGCCTTTACTTCCTGTTTGACAGTCTGACCTGTGACCTGACCTGGTTTGGATGGAGGAAGCACATAGAGCAACCCTTTGGGTAAGAGCACTTTGAGCTCAAGTGGTGACTTTAAACCTGTAACTGTATTAATGTGACTGAATGTGGAGTTCAGATGGTGAGAGAAGAGGAGAAGGTTTAGATGTGAGGAGACCTGAAGCTGCTGCTTTGGTTCTCCAGCTTCTGGATTGGCTCAGTCAGATTGGTTCAGAGGTTGGATTTAGATCTCAGTTTGTTGCATTGAAACACTAAAAGAGGTCATTCAGATCCAAGGTTCTTCTAGCTCAGCTTTGGAGGTTGGTCTGTTTGCTGAGGAGCTTTCACAACATGTTGGTGCTAGCATGTGGAGCAGAACATGCTAACTGCTTTGACCTGCTTGGAGATGTTTGACTGTCTTCAGAGACTCTGGTTCAGTTGTGATGTTGAGTTTCTGAAGGTTTGTTGAACTTCTTTGAGCAGGTCAGCTGAATTTAGCATGTTGAACTCAGATGTATTATAAGTTGTTGCTGAAGCTCAGATCAGAAGCTGCTGGTGAACCAATGTGGATGATCTGTTTTAGAGTTTCCATGTAAGGAAATGAGATTTGAATCAAGCTTTGAAAGTATTTTGATTCAGAAGATCCAGAAGCTGAAGAAGTAAAGCAGCAGGTCCTCCTCAGATCCAAAGTTTCTCCTCTTGTTCTCCTGATGTAACTCCACATTCCCAGTCACATTGATCTAGTTTCAGGTTTAAAGTTACTGGTGCCAAAGTTGAGCAGCAAGTGAGGAAGCACAAGCAGTGGAGGTGTGTCAGCAATATATATAAAAAAAAAAGTCAGCTCTGCAAAGAGCATAACCCCCTTTATGAACCTCCTGAGAAGCCGGGGAGGGGACACGGCCCCCTCACCCACTCCCTACACTGAGACATACTTACCTCTCCAGGTCACAGCACAGGCAGGAGTTGAACCCAGGACCTCCAACTCTGGTATCTTCTGGTCACAGACAGTTCCACTGCACCATCAGGTCCACTCCCCTCTCAGCATATTTCTCCTGGTGCTTTTCAATTTTTCATTCAGAATCCTGGACTCATCTAAAATACAGACTCTAAGGTTCTTCATAATAATAAGGAGACTGATAGTAATTTGAACTCAGACCTTCTAGATTACCAGCCTACAGTCTATCACATTGAGCTACTGACTGACACTGGTTTGACTCTTTCCTATCTTGCTCAAATTTCTCTCAAATTGTTCAGTTTTGGGTTTATTTAAAACAAGGAGCTCATCTGTCTTGATCTCATGACCTCCATAGTGCTGATATCTGAGCAAACACTCTGAGCTATCCAACCAGACGTCTTTCTGTTGTATCCTAAAGACTCTCAGTCATGATCTCTGAGCTATCGGCTCAATCTGATAAATGGAGCTGACATCTGGACGTTTAGCAGCTGATGGGAATTTGCTTTAAACTTTACCAACTAAAGCCAACTTCAGTTTCATTAAAGCAATAGAGAAATCTGTGAAGTTGTTAAACTAACTGAACATAATTGATGCTAAAGACTCATTATTATCAGTTCTTTGGTCAGACCTTTGATTTTCACACTTGGGTTTTTAATGTCTTCTCAGGCTTTGATCCCAAGCTTTATCTAGTTTGAATAAATTAAAATATATTTATCAATGGTTTATGTAATAAATATTCTAATTCTGAATAACAAGAGCAGAGACAAAAAGCTACATTTTATTTCTTAAAGCAATATGTAAAGAATAAACCAAGTTAAAAAATAGCTTTATTTTGTTGTTTTACAGATTTGACAGTCTAATAAAACCAGTGAATGCAGTTATTTCCTGTTTAACTTTGAAGCAGAGCTGGTGGAAGTACCAGTGCTCCCTCTAGTGGACGGGGTAGTTGTTGCAGACAGTAACTGAGTTGGGACCCTGCACAGACTTTAAGCACCGTCTTTATTTTCCTTCACAGGCTGCAGAGTCTGTTTAGATTAACATGTATTATTCATTCATGTTTCTCCTGATAAAATGTGTAAAATAATGTGTACTAAATGTGAGACCTCCTGCAACTTTACACTTGTTTAGCTCATATTACTTAAACTCTAACGCTGTGAAGTGACTTATTAAAAACAAAGACTGGTCATAGAGGGAAAGTGTTTCAGCTGTGTGATCAAACAGCTCAATCTGTAGAAAGTATTCTGTGTGGTCTGTAGGCTCATTTCTCTGAAGGCTCCTGAAGACTAACAAGCTAACAAGGAACAATAAAAAGTTTGAAACAAGTGTTGACCTGTTGGATGGTCACTACAACATGAAACCAAAGTTAAGCTGAAATGGTTCTGGTAAGTTCTGGTTGCTGATAAATTGCTGGACATGATGATTTCAAAGTGTAAAGTTCACAGACAACCGAATGAAGAACAAAAGGCAACATTTCTTGATCTCCATTCAGAGTAAAACCATCAGAGACAGGTTTCTCCTGAGACCCTGGTCTAAAGAGCAGCTGCTCCACTGGGAAGGTTCTGATGACAAAGCTGTGATTCTGGTGTCCCCTGATGTCAGCTTCAGTTTCTTCATGGATCAGATGGACAGACAGACTGTAGAGATGCGTTCTGGCCTCAGTTACCCAGAAATCCAGCCCTGCTACTAGAGCCTGCTTTGCCCCGCCCTATAAAAGGAAGTGGAAGCCTTTACTTCCTGTTTGACAGTCTGACCTGTGACCTGACCTGGTTTGGATGGAGGAAGCACATGGAGCAACCCTTTGGGTAAGAGCACTTTGAGCTCAAGCGGTGACTTTAAACCTGTAACTGTATTAATGTGACTGAATGTGGAGTTCAGATGGTGAAAGGAGAGGAGAAGGTTTAGATGTGAGGAGACCTGAAGCTGCTGCTTTGGTTCTCCAGCTTCTGGATCGGCTCAGTCAGATTGGTTCAGATGTTGGATTCAGATCTCAGTTTGTTGCATTGAAACACTAAAAGAGGTCATTCAGATCCAAGGTTCTTCTAGCTCAGCTTTGCTGGTTGGTCTGTTTACTGAGGAGCTTTCACAACATGTTGGTGCTAGCATGTGGAGCAGAACATGCTAACTGCTTTGACCTGCTTGGAGATGTTTGACTGTGTTCAGAGAATCTGGTTCAGTTGTGATGTTGAGTTTCTGAAGGTTTGTTGAACTTCTTTGAGCAGTTTAGCTGAATTTAGCATGTTGAACTCAGATGTATTATAAGTTGTTGCTGAAGCTCAGATCAGAAGCTGCTGTTGAACCGATGTGGATGATCTGTTTTAGAGTTTCTATGTAAGAAAATGAGATTTGAATCAAGCTTTGAAAGTATTTTGACTGAGAAGATCCAGAAGCTGAAGAAGTAAAGCAGCAGGTCCTCCTCAGATCCAAAGTTTCTCCTCTTGTTCTCCTGATGTAACTCCACATTCTGAGTCGCATTGATCTAGTTTCAGGTTTAAAGTCACTGGTGGCAAAGTTGAGCAGCAAGTGAGGAAGCACAAGCAGTGGAGGTGTGTCAGCAATATATATATATATATAAAAAAGTCAGCTCTGCAAAGAGCATAACCCCCTTCATGAACCTCCTGAGAAGCCGGGGAGGGGACACGGCCCCCTCACCCACTCCCTACAGTGGGACATACTTACCTCTCCAGGTCACAGCACAGGCAGGAGTTGAACCCAGGACCTCCATCTCTGGTATCTTCTGGTCACAGACAGTTCCACTGCACCATCAGGTCCACTCCCCTCTCAGCATATTTCTCCTGGTGCTTTTCAATTTTTCATTCAGAATCCTGGACTCATTAAAAATACAGACTCTAAGGTTCTTCATAACAATAAGGAGCCTGATAGTAATTTGAACTCAGACCTTCTAGATTACCAGCCTACAGTCTATCATGTTGAGCTACTGACTGACACTGGTTTAACTCTTTCCTATCTTGCTCAAATTTCTCTCAAATTGTTCAGTTTTGGGTTTATTTAAAACAAGGAGCACGTCTGTCTTGATCTCATGACCTCCATAGTGCTGATATCTGAGCAAACACCCTGAGCTATCCAACCAGACGTCCTGCTGCTGTATCCTAAAGCCTCTAACTCATGATCTCTGATCGGCTCAATCTGATAAATGGAGCTGACATCTGGACGTTTAGCAGCTGATGGGAATTTGCTTTAAACTTTACCAACTAAAATCAACTTCAGTTTCATTAAAGCAATAGAGAAATATGTGAAGTTGTTAAACTAACTGAACATAATTGATGCTAAAGACTCATTATTATCAGTTCTTTGGTCAGACTTTTGATTTTCACACTTGGGTTTTAAATGTCTTCTCAGGCTTTGATCCCAAGCTTTATCTACTTTGAATAAATTAAAATATATTTATCAATGGTTTATGTAATAAATATTCTAATTCTTAATAACAAGAGCAGAGACAAAAAGCTACATTTTATTTTTAAAGCAATATGTAAAGAATAAACCAAGTTTAAAAATAGCTTTATTTTGTTGTTTTACAGATTTGACAGTCTGATAAAACCAGTGAATGCAGTTATTTCCTGTTTAACATTGAAGCAGAGCTGGTGCAAGTATCAGTGCTCCCTCTAGTGGACGGTGTATTTGTTGCAGACAGTAACTGAGGTGGGACACTGCACAGACTTTAAGCACCTTCTTTATTTTCCTCCACAGTCTGCAGAGTCTGTTTAGATTAACATGTATTATTCATTCATGTTTCTCCTGATTACTTAAACTCTAACACTGTGAAGTGACTTAGTGAAAACAAAGACTGGTCATAGAGGGAAAGTGTTTCAGCTGTGTGATCAAACAGCTCAGTCTGTAGAAAGTATTCTGTGTGGTTTGTGACAGAAAGACTGTAGAGACATGTTCTGGCCTCAGTTACCCAGAAATCCAGCCCTGCTACTAGAGCCTGCTTCGCCCCACCCTATAAAAGGAAGTGGAAGCCTTTACTTCCTGTTTGACAGTCTGACCTTTGACCTGACCTGGTTTGGATGGAGGAAGCACATGGAGCAGCCCTTTGATTTGATCCAGTCCTCAGAATTAAAACTTCCTCTTTCAGGGCTTTAAGTGGACCAGCAGGTGAATGTCCAAACACTAAGTCAGCAGGACTAAAACCTGGGGACTCTTTAGTTGCTTCACTGGGAACCGAGGACACCAGCAGAGAATCAGTGAGATGTCTGCATGTTTTGGTGACTGGGACTGAGTAACCAGCCAGGCTGGGTACAGTCTGAGGGGGGCTTGTTTTTACCTACGGTCGTATTCAAAGAGCCCTACTGATGTTCTCCTGTGTTCCTCTTTGTCTGGGTTCCCAAAGCCAGCAGAACAAGCTGTGCAGCGTTCCAGTCCTCGGGTCAGAACCAGCCTCTCCATGGGTTGTTGGTGATAAAGCACAGAGCTGCAGCAGGAGGCCACGGACGATGAGAGCGGCTCTGAGCTGCAGCTCCTTGAGTCGTGTGACGTTCTGTTTGCGTTGCTGCAGCTTTCTGAATGTACCGTGTTTGTTCTGCTTCTTCTCCTTTATGTGTATTTATGGCACCACACCTCAGTGAGATATATTTATGTACACTGGTAAATAATCTAATAAAATAATGGAAAACTAACTGCATGACTTTTAATTTCATTATTATTATCATTGTTATTATTACTTCTGCTATTATTGTTATTATTTTAGCTGTAAATGAATGGTTTTAAAACGTTTGTGGCTTCCAGGACTTTATTTTATATTTGCATTAAGTTGATGCAAATGTTGCAAATGCATGTATTTTAGAGCAGCAGTTTCCTAAGTGGGATATGAGATTATTTCCTGCTGATGTGCTAAAAAAGATTTAATATTTCCCTATTTGTGAAACCGACTTTTAAATTTTATTTTAATTTTATGACTTTAATCTCTTACTATTGTAACTTCTCAGTGGGACTGTTGTTATCTGAAAACTTTTAGAACCCTTGTTTTAGTGCTGATTCAAACTTTACCTTTTTTCTTAATTGCATAACTATTGCAAATTGATTTAAATTGGACTTTTATTCCTTTTCAACACGTCTATTTCCTCACAAGGTGAACCGCTCTTCAATATTTTGCAAATATCCACTTATTTTATCCATATTTCATGAACTGGACCAGAATCAGAACTCTGGGAGGTGTTGGGCCTTCCCAGGCTTCAAACTCAATATACTGGATGGAAAGATTTTAAGAGTTAAAGTGATCATTTTAAAACATGAACCATTTCCAGCATGGGAGAAATGAATCCTTCCCAGCTGGAAAAAAAACAACTGTTTTTCATGTTCTGAAGGGAAACTTGCTTCGAAGCAGAGCAGAAGCTGTGGAGCAGAACCCAGCTGCTCAGAGTTCTGGTTGGACCTGCTGGGCTGGTTTCCAGGAGGAGATGAGAGTTTGGGATGTCGACGCCCCTTTTTCAGATGGTGACGCCTCCTTTTGCAGAACACACCCTGAAATTTATGTCAAATAGGAGAAACGTGGATGT
Source organism: Fundulus heteroclitus (assembly GCF_011125445.2). Taxonomy (NCBI): domain Eukaryota; kingdom Metazoa; phylum Chordata; class Actinopteri; order Cyprinodontiformes; family Fundulidae; genus Fundulus; species Fundulus heteroclitus. Next base: position 5,409,151 of record NC_046384.1, read on the forward strand.
TTTACTAGATGAGCGAGTAGCTCAGGGAGTAAGAAGACATGCTGGTTGGCTTACTGTTATCTAAAGGTCACAGGTTCAACTCCAGAGGGCATCTTGCTGCTTTTTGCTTTCAATAGAGGGAAAATGGAGGTAAAAGTGGTCTAGTCCAGGAGGCGAACCTGCAACCCGTGACTCTGTAGCTCACTTCTTACTCCTCTGAGCTACTGCTCATCACAACAGAAAGGGTTCTCGGACGTAATTTGTCTCATAAAAATGACAGATTTTGTTTGGAAATAAAATTATTGAAAAAGTTCCTGGAATGAGCAGGAAGCTGAAGCTCCAGCTGAGGAAGAGGGTTGATCAGGAGGTGCTTGGTTGGTCTGAAGGCTCTTGGTTCTGCTCCACAGATCATCACCTGCAGAGTCTCCTCACACAGCTCTGCTTCATGAACCCACTGAAGCTCTTCAAACCACCAGGAGCCCGGTTCTTACAGAAAAAGTCTTTATTTTTTCCTCAGTATATTACTTCATGTTTACATAAATAGAAATAGAATTTCTTTGAATCTGGACAGTTTTTGGACTAGTCCAGAACCTCAGAATTAAACATTTAATGGCCAGCACGGCATGCAGAGTCACATTTCATCATGGAAAATAAAACAGGTAAAAACTGAGCCCCAGGGAAGTGGGCTTGGAGCCTTAAAGAAGGATGTAGGAACAGCAGCAGAGGGAGACGTCTTCAGATTTCTTCCTGAAAGTCTGAACTCATCTGTGGAGACGACAAAAACCCGCTAGTTTTACTTTTTATCACAGAGGAGATAAAAATTAAGATGTTCATTGTTCAGAAGAACCTGCTCAGTTAACGTGGATTGTTCATGTTCACAGTTCCTCGCCTAGAATCTCTGATCAACAATAAACCCATCAGTTACAGCTGGTGGTCCTGGTTCTGAAGCAGGCCCAGACCAGGGCTGCAACTAATTATTATTTTAATAATGTTGATTATTTTTCATAAGTAATCCATGAATTGGACAAAAACAGTTTTATTTCCACTTCTTTTTTTTCCAAAATTGAACAAATAAAGAAGTTTATATTGACTAGATTGTAAGTTAATCACTTAATAGTCAATGTTGTCTATATAAACAGCGACTTAACAACAATAGTGAATCTGTAAAACTGGTGTAAAATGCAGTGGGGCTGAATCTCACCCTTGTGCACCTAGAAGGAAATAATTGAGCATAACAATGCATCCAGAGCAGAAACACCGCCTCTGAATATTAAATAAACCAGCAGCCCATTATATAGACTTTTAGCACTAGCTGCATTTATGTAAATACTACATGCTACATTTGTCTTGCTATATTTTTTACTTCCAAAAAGATTTTTTTTATAAGTTTTTTTAAATTTTTCTTTGAGGAGTTAATGCTTTTTATTCTTTCTGAGAAAATAATTTCCTCTGAAACATCAAAGAACAGGCTGGACAAAATTATTGGTACTTAATATTTACTAAATACTTGGTTGCACAACTGCTTGAAAAAAAATAAAAACCTGAAATCAGTCGCTTCCTGTAGCCGTCAACAAGCTTCTCTCCACTCTCAGCTGGAGTTTTGGACCATGCTCCAGGTCACCCCAGTGAGTTTGCCATTTTTAGAGTTTTGCATGGAATTGTATTAATTTTATTTTTTTCTCTGCTTTTTTTTTGTTGGATTTAGATCTCACTTTGTTGCATTTTAGTGTTGCTTTAATGCACACAAAGGGGAAAAAAAGCATGTGTAGAGCAAAAAGTGTGTATTTCATTTAAAATTTTAGGGGTGCCAATTCTTTCAGCCATGACTGTATCATATAAATATTGGAATAAATTTGAGGATCCCAGGCGTATAGGGATCCAATTTAACCATTGTTAGTGAAAGATGGCCGTGCTGCGCAACGTCTACCAGCAGGAGGCGCATTTGAGGCATCCATGGGGCTCATATGAAAACAGCAGATTGTTAAATAAAACCAATAGAACTGGTTCTTCAACCAGAAATTTCATTTTTATGGTCAACACGGTCACGAGAGAGGAGCTCCACAAGGATGTTGAGCCATTTCATCAGAACCTGGTTGTTCACACAGTGCTGTAGGCAAGCAGATCAATGGAAAGGTAAGTGGAAGGTGCACAAAGACAACAGGGATAACTTCTGCTTTGAGAGGATTGTGATGCCTAAAAAATACTTTTGGCTTCTGTAAAAAAAAAAATTCCACTGACTTTAAGCCACAACCATGAAAATGACCAGAAAAAAAATACTTTTTCATTTAATTTGATTAAATAGATTAAGTGTTTCACTGTGAAGATGCACAAAAAGCTGTACTTCAACAATTAAACACCTTCTTAAGTAAAGGTTTAATAACAGCTACTTTCAAAACCTGTGGTACATATCCATTTACTAAGGATAGATTAATCATGTCTAAAATAGTGCCACTGATCAAAGGGAATATGTCCTTAAACAACTTGGTTGGGATTGGGTCTAACATACAGGTAGAAGGTTTAGATGAAGCTAAAATTTTAGATAGATCAGAAAGCTCTACTGCTTCTAAACAGTTCAAACACTGCTCAGATTCTAAAGATTCCTCCAATGCTGCCTCACTTACTGAGGACGAGGTAATACAGACAGACCATCAGTCAGGTACTTGCTGAAACCGGCCGGGGGGGGGGGGGGGGGGGGGGTCGGAGAGAGCTGTGCGGAGCTGAGGTGTGTTGCCGTGGGTGTGTCTACCTGCTGAATGTAACCACTGTGAAAGTTTTTATTTCTCTGATTTAATAACAGCTTTATGGAGCGCTCTGTTATTGTTACTCTCGTTGACCCGTTTATCATCAGATCAAATCAATTAGGACGTCTTTGTGTTTTGCGGCGTAAATTGTGAGTAAGACTCAGATTTAGAACCTGGTACACAAAATAACTAAAGTGAGAACACACAAAGGTAGATCAGAGATTAGTCCTTGAATCAACTTGGATGACTGCTTCAAAGACATTTCAGTTTGTGGAGGTTTGACCGATCTGACAAAGCTTACAGTTAGAGTGGCTCATGTTACCCTGAGCTACCTCTATAGTTATGCTGCTATAGGCTTAGGCTACTGGAGGACATCAGGGCCTATTTTTCTTACTAACGATTTCTACTGTTCTCCAGTTTTGCATTGCATTGAAATGACTGTTGTCATTTCAGCTTTTAACTTTTTTCTCTCTTTTTTCTTCATAGTAGGTACACCTGGTCTGGCTTTCTGTTTACTGTGTCATCATCCAGGGAAGACAGATCACCCGCTATTACCATCTAATGTAGAACAGATTACTGGATCAATGTGTGCTTCTGTGCTTTTTTGTCTCTCTTGTTGTGTCTCTGCTCTGTCTTCTGTAACACCCAGTCGGTCGAGGCAGATGACCGTTCATATTGAGCCCGGTTCTGCTAGAGGTTTTCCTTTCCGTTAATGGGGAGTTTTTCTTTCCACTGTCGCTTCATGTTTGCTCAGTATGAGGGATTGCTGCAAAGCCATGTACAATGCAGACGACTGTCCCTGTGGCTCTATGCTTCTTCAGGAGGGAATGCTGCTTGTCGGGACTTTGACGCAATCAACTGGTTCCCTTATATAGGACTTTCTTTTACCAATCTGTATAATCTGAAGCAATCTTTATAATCTGATTGATTTTGACTTTGTAAAGTGCCTTGAGATAATATAGATTTTAATGAAGTGGCGCTATATAAATTGAATTTCTTTCTCTCGCTCAACGCTCAGCCACCAATGCATGTGAAAGTCCTCAATATTCTGGTGTGGATGTTGTGTGTAACTTTATTACATTTTAAATAAAAAATATGTTATCATTTTATTTCCAAAACCTTTGTTATGTTGGCTGTCGAAGGCGGGGGGGGGGGGGGGGGGGGGGGGGGGGGGGGGGGGGATGCGTGACTAAAAAAGTTTGGGAACTGCTGTTCTACAGCGTGCAACTCAATCCCATCAACAAGCTCTGAGAAAGAAGAGAAATATTGTCTTGAGTGGGAACCAAAGCCCTGGGAAAGTAAAGCGAGGGAAAATTAAATTAGTCAGGTAAATGTGTATGTAAAACGCTACCCATGTTTTTGCAAAGTTCCAAGCTTTTGAGTTGAAATGGAAAAGGGGCTGTAGTAAACAACAGCAGTGTAGTTTGAGCTAATATTCATAGGAGAGCCCTTTTCCTTCCTGTATGGATTCTCATGTGTTTGCTCAAATTTCCTCCTTCACTAAATCTTTTCCCACATAGATCACAACAGAAAGGCTTCTGTCCTGTATGGATTCTCATATGTTTGTTTAAAGTTCCTCTTTCGCCAAATCTTTTCCCACATAGATCACAACAGAAAGGTTTCTGTCCTGTATGGATTCTCATGTGTGTGTTTAAATTTGATGTTTGGCTAAATCTTTGTCCACATAGATCACAACAGAAAGGTTTCTGTCCTGTATGGATTCTCATATGTGAGTTTACAGCTGATTTTCGGCTAAATCGGTGTCCACATAAATTACAACAGAAAGGCTTCTGTCCTGTATGGATTCTCATGTGCGTGTGTAAATGGGCTTTTTGGCTAAATCTTTGTCCACATAGATCACAACAGAAAGGCTTCTGTCCTGTGTGGATTTTTGTGTGTCTGTTTAAATTATATTTTCCAATAAATATTTTGCCACAGTCTTTGCAGCTAAGCTTCACTCCTGTCTGGACTTCCCCTTGTGAATTCACAATTTTCTTCTCTGTAGAACATTTCTTAAATCCAGAGTCTGACAAATGGTTCAGCCCAGAGTGAGGGTGCTCCACATCACTGTCCCCTTCATCCTTCTCAGTGTCTTCAGTCTCTAAGGAAAAGGAATTATCTCCATAATCTTGTATCTTGATGGATTCTTCTCCATCATTCTCTTCTGGAAGCTTTCTGCCTTTAATCTGGTCTGGATAAAGCTGTGAGAGCAGCAGAGACTGTTCATCATCCAGACTCTTTATGGGAGGAGCAGAGACTGGTTCCTCCTTTATGTGGGGGGGCTTTTGGTCGACACAAGGTTTGTGGTCTAAAGAAGCTTCTTCTTCAACAATCAGCTTCTGCGTAACATCTGCAGAAAAAAAAATAAACACATGAATATTAGAAAGTATTTTGATCTGAACCTGAACTGAGACACATTTGAATAGATAAATATTTAGGTAATATAGTTAGATTTAATTATTTATTTAACTATTACTTAGTGCCTTAGTGCCCCCAAAGGCAGTTCCAGGGGAACTGGTTCCCTCTGGTTCCCCTGGATTGGCAGACTGGGGTGGTGGTCCATCTTTTTAAATAGGGGGACCGGAGGATGTGTTCCAATTATAGAGGAATCCCACTCTTAAGCCTCCCTGGTAAGGTTTATTCCGGGGTTCTGTAAAGGAGGGTCCGTTGGATAATCAAATCTCGGATTCAGGAAGAGCACGTTGGTTTTCGTCCTGGTCGTGGAACACCGGATCAGCTCTACACCCTCAGCAGGATCTTGGAGGGGGCATGAGAGTTTGCCCAACCAGTCTGCATGTGCTTAGTGGATCTGGAGAAGGCATTCGACCGTGTGCCTCGTGGGATCCTGTAGGGGGGTACTCCGGGAGTATGGAGTAGCGGGCCCTTTAATAAGGGCTGTCAGGTCTCTGTATGACCGTGTCAGAGTCTGGTCCGCATTGCCGGCAGTAAGTTGGACTCGTTTCCGGTGAGAGTTGGACTCCGTCGAGGTTGCCCTTTGTCACCGATTCTGTTCATAACTTTTATGGACAAAATTTCTAGGAGCAGCCAAGGTGTTGAGGGTATCCGTTTTGGTGGCCTTAGGATTGCAACTCTGCTATTCGCGGATGACGTGGTCCTGTTGGCTTCATCAGGGCGTGAGCTACAGCTCTTTTAACCGGAATAGGGTAGAGTGCCTCCTCTGGGTTGGGGAGGATGTGTAACCCATAGTGGATAAATTCAATTATCTTGAGGTCTTCTACACGAATGAGGAAAAGATGGAGAGGGAGACCGACAGGCGGATTGGTGCAGCGTCTGCTGTGAAGCGGGCGCTGTACCGATCCGTTGTGGTGAAGACAGAGCTGAGCCAAAAGGTGAAGCTCTCGATTTACCGGTCGATCTACGTTCCTACCCTCATCTATGGTCACGAGCTTTGGGTTGGGACCGAAACAATGAGATCCCAGATACAAGTGGCCGAAATGAGTTTTCTCTCCGTAGTGTGGATGGGCTCTCCCTTAGAGATAGGGTGAGGAGCTCAGTCATCCAGGGAGGACTCAGAGTAGAGCCGCTGCTCCTCCACGTCGAGAGGAGCCAGTTGAGGTGGCTCGGGCATCTGGTCAGGATGCCTCCTGGACGCCTCCCTGGTGAGGTGTTCCAGGCACGTCCCACCGGGAGGAGGCCCAGGGGAAGACCCAGGACACGCTGGAGGGACTATGTCTTTCGGCTGGCCTGGGAACGCCTTGGGATTCCCCCGGAGGAGCTGGTCCAACTGCCTGGGGAGAGGGACGTCTGGGCCTCCCAAATGAAGCTGCTACCCCCGCAACCCGACCCTGGATAAGCGGAAGACGATGGATGGATGGAACTATTACTTATTCTTATGTCTTATTTGTTTACAGTTCCTTTCAGTTCCTATTCACCCCCTTGGCATTTTTCATGCTTCACAACCAGCCAAGTACTATGTATTGTTGGATAATTTAGTTTGCATCATTTCATTCAAAGAACATGCAGGCTTGTTTTTGAGTTCTGCTAGGATCTCGGCACTGATATTTTTAGGGTCCATTAGGGCATTCCTTTAAATACTTGGATTGTGTATGTTGTCTGAGCATGGAGCTTCTTGCTTGCCCATGGTTCCCCCTGCTACCATGTGCTTTTGGTATTTAAAGACTGAGATGAGGGTGTACTGATTTCCTCCACCAAGGTTGATGTCTAAGCAAGGCGAGTTCTGGTTGAGGTGGAGTCAGGAAGTACTGCTCGACAGAATCTAGCTATGTGGCATTGTTTTCCACAGCTAAACATATAACACTTGAACTGTGATTCTTCAAATGTGCTGATGTGGCTGCCGTGTTTGGTGGCATCTTGAAAGGTTTAGCCATTTGCTCATCTTGACTAAAAGCTAATTTCCTGACAATCATGGTCAGTTGAGAGAGCCAGGAAATCCACAGCCCCCCTGCCCCCCTCCAACCTTGCATTTGGTCTCTCTGAATTCCTATGCACCTGAAGGAATGTCTTCTTTACTTTACGTTGAGGTTTAAACTTTTTGCTTCCCTTGCTACATCACACATCACATAACTCAGCCGGCAGTTATCTAAAAGTCAGTAACATGAACTTCATAGTAGCTATTCATGCATACACATTTTCATTAATCAGCCCTCTTAAAAATTAGTGAGTCAGTTTACTATCTGGAAAGGGCCTACCTCCCCTCTGGCGTTCTTCCACTGCCCTAAATGTTACCTCCAGTGCAATCGCATAAGAGTAGGCAGGCTCACATGACCTCTGGCTCTACTCATAAAAGTCAGCTAGGGGGTCCAAAGAGGCCTGTGTATCGCTATATTCTGCATCCAGGCCTAGACACACTATACAAATGCGTTCTTGGGAGTCCGATCGCAGTGTGGAAGGTTCAGAACCAGCTTCCTGGCCTTTGCATTGCAGTGTTGAACCACTGGAAAAACATAGATGTCCAGGCAGGTCGATTAACAGGTACTGCACATCACGAATCCAGTCCTCCACCAGCATCTTATTGTCTGCATTACCGGTGAAGACTTGCACACCCTTCACCTGATGAGTTTGTAATAAGCCACCATATGTTGCATAGGGGAAATCACTGATTGAGGGTGTTTCTCCCAGAGTCATCTATGTGAGGGTCAGGATATTATGTATATGAAACCGATCACTGCAGGTGAAGGCGGAGGAACTTATGGGACAGGCCCTCAGCCGTGGTATGCCATTATGACGTGATAAACTGCAACTCCTAGAATGCAACAGTTTGGAGTACAACTGATGTAGACACCCTACACCATGAGGGATAGGGACTGGCCAGAAATAAAGCCACACTGGACAAAGAGATATGTCTTCTGTGCAGTCTAGCTGAGTTGAGAAGTTGTTCAGCTTAATTTATGTGTGCTGCATGTGGTCTGTGATTCGGACTTCTGGGCTGGCCCAAGTTGATCCATCACCATTTCCCCTGCATCTTACCAGGAAGGTCTTGACTTTAAAATGACCGTTAATTAATTTTTGATCCAACTGGAAGATCTGTCATCTTTCAGGGACTGACAAGATTCACTTGTTTTGTTTTAGCCAAAGAGATCATTGGAGGACTGCCCAGAGAATCGATGTTTTCTGCCCATCAGTAAACTTTGCCTATCTCCATACCAGACCCTTGCTGAGATCGACGGACGCTGAGCAGTGCAGCATCAATCTCCTTTGTTGGAGCAACATCATGTAAAGGATTTGCCTTTTTCTCGTTTTCCACCCCTAAGGTGCCATTTTGTGCCTGGGCAGAACATATTAGGAATAGTTTTAATGCTTAACTACTCCAAAGGGAGTTCGTTTGAACTGTGTTGACTATTTCCAATGTGTGATTTCTATTGAGGAGTGAGTAGTGTATTCTAGTATTTTATTAAGCAGAATAATTACTGTAACAGGGAATTATCAATTTTAATAAATAACTAGCGAAATCGTAGGTGTTCGTGATTATTTTGAGTCAAAAATGGAATCCTCTCCAAGTTACAGAATTAATCTCCTTTTGAGTTAATAACTAAATAAACTGATACATTTTGATTGGCTTGTGATGAAGGAGTAAAGGTTAAAAAGTTAACTGCTAATTAATTTGGGTCTGGGCTAAGAGCCTGTTACAGATTGTAACACCGCTCAGTACACCCTTTAAAAAGAAAAGAACATCAGTGGCCCCACTATAGGTAGAAATTATGTTTCAGTAATTTATAACTATGGTCTCTGTAAATGGTTAGTTCAAAAAGTGATCACACTTCAGAACTTGGAATCACAAAACACAGCATTACCATGACATTTCAATCAAATATTTAAAGGATACGTTGGAAAAATTATTTAGCTGCACCCATACTTAAACTGGAGTTACAGCATATAGGAATAAAGTTACTTTTTATGGATGTCTAGAAGCCTCTCCAATCTGTTGGTCTCCAAGAACCCAAATCTGAGTCCTTATACCAGTTGTAACCCAAGTTTTCCCTTGCAGTGCGTCTGCGACTTGTCAGTGCTGACATGTTTTGAAGAAATAGGATCAGAGCATGTAGAGTTAGACTGAGCCGAAATTGTGTCTGATTGGAAGCTAATGAATCCAGTAAGTTTTGACCTTTAGCTGCAACACGGACACACAAACAAACTAAACAAATCCTTACTGTTGATAGGAGCATCAGTTAATGGAAACTTGGTATCAGTCTCCTCCTTCACAAGGAGCTGCTCTCCTTCCTGATGGGCCCTGGGTTCCTCCTGTTCCTCCTTTATGTGGAGGAGCTCTGACTCCTGCTGCTCCCCCTCAGGACTCTGTTCTTCAGGAGCCTCTTCTTTAACATCTGCAGTCAGCACTGAAACATATTACATGCTGTATGAACAACTGGATCTTTACAATGTTAAAACAATGGGAAAAATTCAATTGTAGAGAAAAACATTTGATCAGCAGTGCAGAGAAAACTGAACCTCAGGAACTGACAGATTCAACATAAAAATGATCACCGGTATCTTTAGTGTCATTCTGTTGTGGAAATTCAAAGCAATTATTCTGGTAAAAGCATTTAATAACTGCTAAATTCTGGATCAGTTCTTATATTTTACAAATATCATTATACCAGTGAAGTTATTAGAGCTACTGTGGAAGGTCCAAAGAGCCACTTGTGGCTCCAAAGCCACAGTTTGCAGACCCCTACCAGAACGGGTTAGACAAGGAGAGCTTTAATGAGAGAAGCAGTCAAGGTGACAATGGCAACTCTGGAGGAGATGCAGAGATCAGCTGCTCAGATGGATCAATCACAGAAAAGGACAGGTTTTCTAGCGAGTCTCCAAAACTTAGAAATTTATGGTTAAGTGGTGAGAAGAAAGCCAGAATAAGTCCTGTTGTAGTTTGTTACAACCATGTAGGAGATTCCTCCATCACATCAACAGAGGAGACTAAAACTGATCAAACTGCCAAAAGCTTCATGTTTGGCACTACACCAACACTTTATCATCCTGATCACTACATCCCTATATTATTGTAGCCGTGGCAACAGTGGCCAGATACAAGAAATTCAGAATATTAGCGGCCATGTTTTTATGACTTTCAGACAAGAGGCAGTGTTTCCCCCAGAAATTCTGTCTTGGGGTGAGGGTTGCTTTCTTCCACATAGCTTTCCATTCATACCACAGAATATAGCTTTATACGAGCAGCCATCCTCCGTCTTTCTAAACCTCTCTTATTTATCCATCTTTTCTCTCTTTTTATTGTGTAAATTTATACATGGTTATACTTTGAAGACTACCCGCCTTTTTGCTTCCTACTTCATGATGGAATTAAAATCTCTTTAAAATCTAGATCTGCAAGAGTCTACAATAAAGTTTATTCAATTTTAATTGTGTTACATTTGGGATCTGTTTCTGATCCATTCATGGGGTCCATCCAGCAACAAAAATGCATTTTCCAATTATAAAGTAGCAATAGTATTTCATTGATGAACTCAGGAAGGTTTGGTAGTTTCATCCATCCATCCATTTTCCGTCACTCTTGTCCATGTGGGGTCGCAAGCCCATCTCCAGGGAGAGGCGAAGTACAGCCTGGACAGGTCGCAAGTCTGTTGCAGGCCAACGTTTGGTGATTTGCATTACTCAAAGCAAATGCTATTTTTTAAGGACATCTGAAAATTATCATACCAATATACTTGTTGACAATGTGCTGTAGTGAGTGTTAATATAATAACCCAGTTTAAACAGAAGTGATCATCATCCTTATATCTGAGGCAAATGTTTGTGAACAAATGAGTCACTTTCCCCATTTAATGACATATTTTACCTACTTTTTTCACTTTATTGACCCATTTATTTATTTTGTATTCTGAATTATGGCAGGATTGATCCTTTTCCAGGAAGACAGACAAGAGATGCTGAACGGTGCTACATGCTAAGCTAGCATTAGCATCTCCTATGCTACATGCTAAGCTAGCATTAGCATCTCCTAAGCAGAGCTGCAGGCTTAGCCAGTTTTCTGGGGGAAACCCTGCAACGAGTTCTGATGAAGAGGAGGAATCCATCAGCTGCTGAAAACGGCTCCTAAACTTTAGCTCCATCCACACAGTTAGCATGAAGAAGGAAATCTCCAAACCTGATGGGTGCAGCAGAACTCTGGGCTGGAAAACATCCCCCATCATCGGTGTCTCCTCTGCTGCGTCCTGCCGCTCTTTGAGCTCCTGCTTCCCTCCAGTTTCTCCGCTGTGCCTCCAGCTGCTGGACTTCTTTCCAGACTTCATCACCTGCAGCAGCTGCTGCTCTCTTTCAGATTCACCAACAAAACAACAAAGAACCAGGAGGGATCCACGCGTCGCGACACGACCTAGAACGGTAGCTATGGTTGGAGACGTGCCATCAGCTTATGTGCGCGTGCGCAAACAGAATAACTTCCGGGTCGACAGTACGTGGATTGGAAAAAATATTTCCACGCTTTACTACAAAATTCTATAGTTCACTTGATAACACCTGTCAACATTTCGTACGAAAAATATAATGTAGTATAAAATAGTTTATTAAACTCACTGATTGAGCAGTAACGTATTTATGCTGTCAATGCGCCCTCTGGTGGACCCGTTGCTGACTAAAGACCTTGTTGTTATGGTAACCACATTGTTCATTCCATACATAACATGACTGAAGGGGACGAACGACTGCAAATGGATCCATTCTGTGATCAACACTGTTGGAGTACACAGAACATGGACAATATTTAATTGATTCTTTAGAACAATAACACCGAAATCAGGGGCAAACTATAGATATGGATATTCTGAAAGCAAATATAAACAGGGAAAACAGAAATTTAAAAAGGGATACATGTGCGAGAGTATACTTCAAGCAAACAGGTTAAATGACTTACAAATTCTGATTAAGAGAATGTCATAAATATTGTTCAAGTAGTTCTGGTTTTGTTCATTAAAAAAAGGGTTCAGGCTTCCTGTTGATGAATTTGCTTCTGTGCATGTGAAATTTAACTAAAACTAAAAACATTTTTCTGAGGAACAAATAATCAGTGTTGTTGAAAACCAAAAATAAAATTCTTGTAGTAAAGTTGAAAGGCAGAACAAACAGACTCTGGAATAAATTGATGAAACTCCCTCCAAAATTTGTAAATGACCAAAATAAGTAAGTTAATGTTTCAGGTTGCACTTAGCAGAAACATGTATATCATCCTTAAATTTTGATAAATTTTGTTTCACAAGGTAGAATCTATGCATCAATTCGATCTCTTCGACATTATATGTTAAATACAACTTTGTAGTAGCATCAACACTTTTTTCTACTCCATATGAGTCACAAAATTGGTCCAGTAAAACGTAGCTGGACGGACAGAGACCAAAACATCCTGAAGCATGGCTCTTATCCTGGGATTAAGAAGCTTAGAAGATGAAAAGCAGACTTTGCCAACAAAGGACTGTGACACATCAGGAGGATAGAGTGATAGGGGAGAAGGGTTGTAACAGCCTCTGAAAGCATGAATAGACCTGATGGGATAGCATCAAATACCACTGAAAACTCTGTAGGCATTACTGGTATATTTTGTAAGAAATTCTGTGGAGAATTGCTAGAAGAACCGGTTGGTGTAAGAGAGAAAGTTCAAGTAGTATTTTTGGAATGCTTGAAGAGCAGTGGAAAGTTAAGACCTCTTACATTTGAGAATGTATATTCTTGAATAAAATTCCAGATGGATTTGTGTTTTTCTTTTCAGATACTTTTTGATCCAATTCATCTTAAAAGGTATTATTAGGTGCACCAAAATCAATGAAGTTCAAACCACCCTTGTCATAGGACCGTAAAGTAACAGATTTTCTCAAGTGATGGTTGTTGTTTTTCCATAAAATAATGAGTAACTCTTCCCCTCAAAGTCCAGTCTCTTTGCAGCCAGTGATTAAGGATTTTTTTTAATCTACAATGGAAATAAAGTTCATAGAACATCAGAGTTGTTCATTTTAGTGATTTGAATACCAAAGTTTTAAAGTTAAAACCTGAAGCTGTTGTTCTGCTGTGTGCAGCTTGACATCACTCCCTGCTCCCTGTGCTGCTTTAGCAGTCCACTCTGAGTGATTACACCTGCGGCAGCTTTGATTTCTGTGATCTAGTGCACCTGGGAGGAGCCCTACATATACCTGGCTCTCCCAGTGTGTAATCGCCAGATTCTTGGAGGCCATTGTGGTAGTAGACCTTCCAGCATTCCTTGACTTCCTTCCTGTGGGTGACACTCATCGTGCTGTGGTTTCCTGCCTGTTTGCCTCACTGCTATGCAGGACTCTCTTGTTTGGTCTTCAGATTTTGGACATCAACCCTTGCAAATATCCTGACCTAGCCTCTCTGCCTAAGGCCTCCTGTTACCTCTGCCTCATTGTGTATGATTGTGGATCAAGACATAGGACTGTCACTATTAAATGGCAAAGATTCTTGGATTCTCCCTCTGTTACCTCCACCTGGCTCTGCTCTTGTGTGTATAACACTGGTCTGTTTCTTGGTTAACCTTCAAGCTATCACTGGTGCTCTGTTTGGTAATATGGACATCCTTTATGCTTCCCTCCACCATCTTCTTGGATGCAGGTTGTAGAAAGTTTCAGTTTTCCCTGGAGGCATGTGGGGGAGATGGCCTCACACATCTGTAGACTCCCTCTCTCTCTCTTCAAGTGTTATCAGATGGAATCGTAGAAAATAATGAAAATAAAACCAATGGAAATCAGATTTTGCTTTTGAATTGTCTCTAAACATGAATCATTAAAAAACTAATAACACTGGCCTGTAGCTCAGTATGTAGTTGTGAAATCAAAGGATTTCTGTAACTGTCAATGACACTTCTGCACATAACAGGAAGGGGGGCCTTCTCCAGACGGCCCGTTTCAGCTCCGTCCATCCATGTTCAGTAGGATTTTGATCAGGGCTCATAGAAGGTCACTTCACAATAGTCCAAAATCTTTCACTGAAAGCTCATGACTTTCTTTTACCCCGGTAAATGAAAGCCTGGGGCTTTTGTGTTTTCCAGTTTCCATTAGTGAGGAGCCATTTACGGCTAGTGTTGCCCTGTGACACACTGGCGACCTGCCCACGGTGTACCCCACCTCTCGCCCATGGTGTACCCCACCTCTCGCCCATGGTGTACCCCACCTCTCGCCCACTGAATGCTGGAGATGGGCACCAGCACCCCTCCCCACCCCACAAAGGACAAGTGTCATGGAAAATGGATGTATGGATGGATAGAAAAATATAGATGGAGCTTGTATATACTTTTAAAGAAATATATATAGATTTATAGAGATTGGCAGAACAGAGCAATATTGATCGAATTTTTAGATATACACTATCGTTCAAAAGTTTGGGGTCGCCCAAACAATTTTGTGTTTTCCATGAAAAGTCACACTTATTCACCACCATACGTTGTGAAATGAATAGAAAATAGAGTCAAGACATTGACAAGGTTAGAAATAAGGATTTGTATTTGAAATAAGATTTTTTTTTACATCAAACTTTGCGTTAGTCAAAGAATCCTCCATTTGCAGCAATTACAGCATTGCAGACCTTTGGCATTCTAGTTGTTAATTTGTTGAGATAATCTGGAGAAATTGCGCCCCACGCTTCCAGAAGCAGCTCCCACAAGTTGGATTGGTTGGATGGGCACTTCTTGTGTACCATACGGTCAAGCTGCTCCCACAACAGCTCAATGGGGTCAGATCTGGTGACTGCGCTGGCCACTCCATTACCAATAGAATACCAGCTGCCTGCTTCTGCTCTAAATAGTTCTTGCACAATTTAGATGTGTGTTTAGGGGCATTGTCCTGTTGTAGGATGAAATTGGATCCAATCAAGCGCTGTTCACTGGGTATGGCATGGCGTTGCAAAATGGAGTGATAGCCTTCCTTATTCAGAATCCCTTTTACCCTGTACAAATCTCTCACCTTACAATCACCAAAGCAACCCCAGACCATCACATTACCTCCACCATGCTTAACAGATGGCGTCAGGCATTCTTCCAGCATCTTTTCATTTGTTCTGTCTCACACAAGCGTTCTTCTTTGTGATCCAAACACCTCAAACTTGGATTCATCCATCCACAACAATTTTTTTCAGTCTTCTTCTGTGCAATGTCTGTGTTCTTTTGCCCATCTTAATCTTTTTCTTTTATTGGCCAGTCTCAGATATGGCTTTTTCTTTGCCACTCTGCCCTGTAGCCCAGAATCCCGCACCCGCCTCTTCACTGTAGATGTTGACACTGGTGTTTTGCGGGTACTATTTATTGAAGATGCCAGTTGGGGACCTGTGAGGCGTCTGTTTCTCAAACTAGAGACTCTAATGTACTTATCTTCTTGCTCAGTTTTGCAACA
Source organism: Fundulus heteroclitus (assembly GCF_011125445.2). Lineage (NCBI taxonomy): Eukaryota > Metazoa > Chordata > Actinopteri > Cyprinodontiformes > Fundulidae > Fundulus > Fundulus heteroclitus. The sequence continues at coordinate 5,424,695 of NC_046384.1, forward strand.
CGGCCTCCCACTTCTTTTTCTACTCTGGTTAGAGCCTGTTTGTGCTGTCCTCTGAAGGGAGTAGTACACACCGTTGTAGGAAATCTTCAATTTCTTGCATGGAATAGCCTTCATTTCTAAGAACAAGAATAGACTGTCGAGTTTCAGATGAAAGTTCTCTTTTTCTGGCCATTTGAGCGTTTAATTGACCCCACAAATGTGATGCTCCAGAAACTCAATCTGCTCAAAGGAAGGTCAGTTTTGTACCTTCTGTAACGACCTAAACTGTTTTCAGATGTGTGAACATAATTGCACAAGGGTTTTCTAATCATCAATTAGCCTTCTGAGCCAATGAGCAAACATATTGTACCATTAGAACACTGGAGTGATAGTTGCTGGAACTGGGCCTCAATACACCTATGTAGATATTGCACCAAAAACCAGACATTTGCAGCTAGAATAGTCATTTACCACATTAACAATGTATAGTATGTATTTCTTTAAAGTTAAGACTAGTTTAAAGTTATCTTCATTGAAAAGTACAGTACTTTTCCTTCAAAAATAAGGACATTTCAATGTGACCCCAAACTTTTGAACAGTAGTGTAGATGTGCATATTTAGATTTTAAAGTATTATAAATTGCTCCTTACTCAACCCTTGTGGCAGACATTTCTTACTGCATGCAACCTCAGTTGAAATGGATAAAGGGCTATAGTAAACTACAGCAGTGCAGTTTGAGTTAACATCTATAGCAGACCCATTTTCCCTCCAGCATGGGTTCTCATGTCTTTGTTTAAATTTGTTTTTTAGCTAAATCTTTGTTCACATAGATCACAACAGAAACATTCTATCTAGTTTGGATTCTGATGTGTCTGTTTAAATGAGCTTTTCGGCTAAATCTTTGTTCACATAGATCACAACAGAAAGGCTTCTGACCTGAATGGATCCTCATGTGTCTGTTTAAAGTTGATTTTCGGCTAAATTTCTGTCCACATAGATCACAACAGAAAGGTTTCTCTCCTGTGTGGATTCTCATATGTTTGTTTAAGTCGGCTTTTTGGCTAAATCTTTGTCCACATAGATCACAACAGAAAGGCCTTTGTCCTGTATGGATTCCCATGTGTGTGTTTAAAGTTCCTCTTTCGCTAAATTGTTTTCCACATAGGTCACAACAGAAAGGCTTCTGTCCTGTGTGGATTCTCATGTGTGTCTTTAGAGAGTATTTCTCACTAAATGTTTTGCCACAGTCTTTGCAGCTAGGCTTAATTCCTGGACTTTCCTTCATGACTCAAAAATTGTCTTTCCTATAGAACATTTCTTAAATCCAGAGTATGACAAATGCTTCAGCTCAAAGAGAGGGTGCTCTACATCACTGTCCTCTTCATCCTTCTCAGTCTCTTCAGTCTCTAAAGAAAGGGAAATATCTCCATAATCTTGTATTCTTGTGGATTCTTCGCCATCTTTCTCTCCTGGAAGCTCTCTGTCTTTAATTTGGTGTGGATAAAGCTGTGAGAGCAGCAGAGACTGTTCATCATCCAGAGTATTTATGGGAGGAGCAGCGACTGGAAACCCGATGGCATTAATCACTTCCTTCCCATTGAGCTACTCTCCTGGCAGACTGATGTAGACTCCCTTCTGTTCATCCTTTATGTGGGGGGGCTTTGGGTCATGCAGGTCAGCATGTGGTTCCTCTTTAACAATCAGCTTCTGCTGAACATCTGCAGGAAACATTTAATGTATTGTTTATTTACAGTATTCACCCCGTTGGCATTTTAAGGTTGTTTCCTCACACCCTGCCAGATAAAATGCATTGCTGGATGACTGAGTTTGCATCATTTCATTTACAGAACACTGAGAACCATAAAACAATAGAAAATGTTTTATTTTATTTTTATTACAAAGACATGTTTTGTAAACCAAAATGTTATCCTTGATGATCCGTGTAATATTTACAAGAGTTCCTGCATTACATTGTTATACTAAACTAACCACTGACATTTGTGAACATTAGAGAGATTTGTAGCGCCGCTTAGCGACTGAGGGTAGAAGCAGAAGTGACGTAAGCGCGAGAACAACTTCCAGAGCCGTTAATCCCAATAACAGCAGCGTCGTAACAGACAGTTGGTAAAGTTTTCAGAGTTTTGTTGTTTACAATTTATGGCTATGCCATCGCGTTGTATTGCAGGTTTTTATTCAAACCAACACAAGGTGGTTGTTTAGGTTTCCTGAGGATCCTCAGCAACGGTCAAAGTATATGAAGAAGGTCAGATGGACTCAAAAGAATCTGCGTCTGCCCTGGGCTCTTTTGATTTTTTTCCCACCTAAAAAGAGTCCCTGGGTGGTTCAATGCATCACGACCGTGGGCTTCTCACTATGGTGGTACCCAGTCTGAGCCTGGACCGAGCGGTAATCAGCAGGACCACACAGAGCGAGTGTTGAGACCGGTCTAGACTTCCAGCTGGACACCTCAGCCCAGAACTGCAGCTGGTGCAGCCAAGCCAAAGAAGATACAATTATTGATAGTGTGTTATTCATTTCATTCTGCACATGTTGAAAGTATTTTATTCACTTCACTTTGGTAATCAGCACAAGTATTTTGAGCTTATTAACATTATTCTATTATTCCATATTTGCATTATTCTATTTTTCTTATAGTTTCTGTGTGTGATTCTTGTTAATTCAGTTCTATAACACTACGATTTACTATTTACCATTTTATGTTTAAGTGTAACAGTACATACAGCTTTTCTTTTGGAATGTTTCACTTTTAGTGAAAAAGAGGGGATTATGGGAGTTCAGAAATGTTTTAGTTTTCTACAGCAGAGGTAACATGAGGATAACTGGACTTTCGCTGAACTTGGCTAATATAAACTTCGTCAACGCATCTTTGGCCTTAAGAAAGCTCTTAGCATGACAACATATTAGGAGTAGTGAGGAAAAATGTTAAATAATCATGAATACAAAGTTGAGAAATTTGCTTAATCCATATAAAAGAGGCGAGAAAGTGTTTTCTGTATTGCAAAATGTCAGTAGCCTAAAATGCCATCTAGAAGTTCGCTTGTGTGATGGCATCACCTCAGTTTGACTGGTATGGATGTGCAGATTAATCCTTTATTTTTTGATTTCTCTGCAAAGAAGTTTGCAAAGTCATTGCAGGCCCTAATAGATTGGAGTTATGGTGGTATAATAACAGGTATGTTTGTGAGTCTTTTTTTGTGTGTGTGTCCTGTCTGTCAATGTTGCTTTAAGAATCATTGTCTTAATGCCAAAAAGAGCCCAACAGATTTTACTTTCACAAGTGGAGCCTTACTACTTTTGCCACAGTGCTCCGCCTTATTTATAGATGCAAGAAGCTTTACTAGATTTTATTCTGGGACTATTTCATGTTCAATGGACACTGAAACTGGAAGGTAAAAGAGGGAGAAAGGAGAGAAACAGATGAGATAAAACGTTAAAGGGGAGAAAAGGTGAAAGAGAAAGAAGAGAGGAAAGGGAGAGCAATATGACATCCCCAGAGTCTGTTTCTACACCTGCAAAGAGAGATTTAAAGAGAACAGCAAAACCAACCGATAAAGTATTACAGGTACAAACAATCAATGCCTTAATGACATTACTGAAGAATATACAATATTATTTAATGCAAAATGTATAAAGTGACAGCTAAAATAATAATAGGGCATTTTCTTTATAGAAGTGAATCTGTAAGCACCTGAATTCACCACCAATAGGTGTTTGTGACAGTGCACTTGTATCTGTAAGGTGTATCCATAAGAAAAATGCTCAATAGTGGTTGTGAGGAATCCAAAGACCGGCCCCCCAGAGCACTGAGGCAGACACCAGGTAAACCAGAACCCCAGATGCCCGAAAGGACCTCCAGAGCAAAGGTGTCCAAGAGGGACCAATGCAGGGAAAGCTGCCTCCCCCAATCCAAGGAAGAGCAGAGAGGAGGCCCAGGAAACCCCCAACAGGCACAGTGTGGAACCCCCAGGAGCCGCGGAACAAGTCTGTGGGCTCTGCCGGCAGCCAGTTACACCAGAGCAGATCCAGCCATGGGCCCCAGAGATCCGAGTCCCAGGATTGCACAGCTGTCCCGCGGCCCCCCCGACAGGGCAATGGGGGACCAGGCCCCATGAAGCAGCCACCAGGAGCGAGCCAGCTCCCCCACAAGCACCCTTTCCTGAACACCAAGGACCACCAACGCACCGGCGAAAACTGGGAGGTGAACCGTAACATCAAGATTGGAGGTTAGTTTAAATCTGGGCTGATGGATAAATCGGTTTTCCTGTTTAAAATTTGGTTGAGACCTAAATCTGTCTCTAGATGGAGTGATTTCAGAAGATGCAGTGTGGGAAGGCCCAAATTCTAGTGTTGGATAGGGAATTTTAAATGAATAGATTTTAAAATGTAAAAAATGTCAGCATGTCATAAATTACTACAACTAGGCAAGAGATGATTAACATTCCCAAATTTCTTGTTATCTCTTGATTCATATTATAACCTTTGCATCTTTTTTCTTCTTTGGGATTTGCTAGTGCATTATGTAGTGGAATGAGCAAAGCTAAGCGATGTCCTCACAGTCTAATTTCTATACAATGAACAACGACAAGCAATTGGCTGTTTGGCCAACTCTACATCCAGGATCATCTCGAACGTCTGTCAAGTACAGAAACCTTTTTTTCCAGACACTATAAATGTTTCTCACCTCTTAATGTTACAACCACAAACTGTTCTATTGGGATTTGATGTGACAGATGTGAAAAATAAGTCTTCTTTTTTAACTTGTGAATGTTTTGAACAATGTTTCTACCCAGCAAAGGTGATCTATATTTAACCAGAGATCATGTGATACTTTAAATCCTACTTTTCCTTCTATGATTATGAAAGTGTATACAGGAGGTATCATATATCCCACTTTTCAGTTTGTAAACACATCAACTTTTTACTCATAGTGTTCAACCTTAAAATTAAAAATAAATATCAAAATCGTGGTTGCAGAAAAAGAGATTATCTTGTAATGGTTTGATTTTTCTATCACGGTTAAAGCTTTTCTTTCAAGAAAATCTGTGGTACATTTTATTCTCATGTTTTTATTAGTGTTAATTACACTACACAGTTACAGTTAGTTGCACAAACTCATAATCAGTGGATCATAAACAAAAGGGCTAGGCTTTTATCCGTAAAGCTTTTTTTGAATTCCCTTTTTGATATGTACATGACGGCAATACATTTCTTAACACAATATTTGAAATACAATTATACAAATTTTGATTATAAAGGGTATATTTTTAGACTTTTGTGTAGGAGATACAAACAAGACCTACGTGAAAAAAATCCTTAGATCCAATTACAGAAAAGTTTGAATATTACTTTGGTACACATTATCCACCCTACCAATGCTTTGACATAATTTTAAGTTCCTGTAATTTCAATATGTCCTTTCCCACTAACTGCTTATGGAACATTGGATTCTTTCATGAGAGTTAATCACACAAATAAGCTTTTACCACAGCTCTAATCCTACCATTTTCCTCACGAATGTTATGCTGAGTCAGAAAGAGTTAAATGGAAGCCATTCATTTTTGATTATAAAGTATTCCCAACACATCGTAGTCGTGTTTTTGTAACAAGTCATCCTCGAGCTCATCCTCGCAATCTTATTGGAAACTGGGGTGTTTTACCGTACAGGTAAAAAAATTAGCTACAAGAGAAATGTCAAAACTAGCAAGTGAAGATTCCTGCCTTCAAAGAAAACACTAACATCTCACAGCAAACTAGAGCTGTCCAGTTTGAAATAGTATTCATAGCAGAACCATTTTCCCACCAGTATGGTTTCTGATGTGTTTGTTTAAAGTCGATTTATGGCCATATCTTCGTCCACACAGATCACAACAGAAAGGCTTCTGTCCTGTATGGATTCTCGTGTGTGTATTTAAATTTGATTTTCGGCTAAATCGTAGTCCACATAGATCACAACAGAAAGGCTTCTGTCCTGTATGGATACTCATGTGTGTATTTAAATTTGATTTTCGGCTAAATCGTTGTCCACATAGATCACAACAGAAAGGCTTCTGTCCTGTATGGATTATCATGTGTGTGTTTAAAGTTGCGTTATGGGTAAATTTTTGCCCACATAGACCACAACAGAAAGGTCCTGTGTGGATTCTGATGTGTCTGTTTAAATGTGATTTTTGGCTAAATCTTAGTTCACATAAATCACAACAGAAAGGCTTCTGTCCTGTATGGATTCTCATGTGTACCTTTAAATTATTTTTTTGGCTAAATCTTTGTCCACAGAGATCACAACAGAAAGGCTTCTGTCCTGTATGGGTTCTCATGTGTGCAGTTAAATGTGATTTTTGGCTAAATCCTTGTTCACATAGATCACAACAGAAAGGCTGCTGTCCTATATGGATTTTCATGTGTGCGTTTAAAGTTCCTTTTTGCCTAAATCTTTTTCCACATAGATCACAACAGAAAGGCTTCTGACCTGTATGGATATTCATGTGTCTGTTTAAAGCAGATTTCTTTATAAATATTTTGCCACAATCTTGGCAGCTAAGCTTGATTCCTGTCTTGACTTTCCTTTGTGACTCCACAATTTTCTTTTCTGTAGAACATTTCTTAAATGCAGAGTCTGACAAGTGCTTCAGCTCAAAGAGGGGGTGCTCTACAACATTGTCTTCTTCATCTTTCTCTGTGTATTCAGTCTCTAAAGAAAGGGAATTATCTCCATAATCTTGTATCTTAATGGATTCTTCATCATCATTCTCTTCTAGAAGCTCTCTGTCTTTAATTTGGTCTGGATAAAGCTGTGAGAGCCGCAGAGACTGTTCATCATCCAGAGTCTTTATGGGAGGAGCAGTGACCGGAAAGCTGATGGCATTAATCACCTCCTTCCCATTGAGCTTCTCTCCTGGCAGACTGATGTAGACTTCCTTCTGTTCCTCCTTTATATCGGGGGGCTGTGGGTCATGCAGGTCAGCATGTGGTTCTTCTTTAACAAGCAGCTTCTGCTGAACATCTGCAGGAAACATTGAAACACATTCACATTAAAAAGTATTTTGATCTCCAACCTGAAGTAAGGCACAGACACACACAGTTACATTTAACGTTTGAATTAACTACTACTTTATCGTATGTGTTTGTTTACAGTATTCACCCCGTTGGCATTTTCAGCTTGTTTCCTCACAACCTGCCAGATAAAATGTATTGCTGGAGGATTGAGTTTGGATCAATTCATTTACAGAACACTGAGAAAAGAAAAACAAAATAAAACAATAGATGACTTCAGCATACATAGCTGTTACAACTCCCCCACCCCCCAAAAATCAGGTCTTTGTAGAGCTACCTTTTTTTTAACTTAAAGCTCTGATGACTGGATATTGACATGTTTTGTAAACCAAAACGTTGTCCTTGATTATCCATGTAATATTTACAAGATCCGTTAATCCCAATAACAGCAGCGTCGTAACAGACAGTTGGTAAAGTTTTCAGAGTTTTGTTGTTTACAATTTATGCCCATGGAGTTCAATTCAATTCAATTTTATTTATATAGCGCCAAATCATGAAACATGTCATCTCAAGGCACTTTACAAAGTCAAGTTCAATCATATTATACAGATTGGGTCAGATTATACAGATTGGTCAAAAATGTCCTATATAAGGAAACCAGTTGATTGCATCAAAATCCCGACAAGCAGCATTCACTCCTGGAGAAGCGTAGAGCCACAGGGAGAGTCGTCTGCATTGTACATGGCTTTCCTTCAATCCCTCATACTGAGCAAGCATGAAGCGACAGTGGGAAGAAAAACTCCCCATTAACGGGAAGGAAAACCTCCGGCAGAACCGGGCTCAGTATGAACGGTCATCTGCCTCGACCGACTGGGGGTTACAGAAGACAGAGCAGAGACACAACAAGAGAGACAAAAAAGCACAGAAGCACACATTGATCCAGTAATCTGTTCTACATTTAGATGGTAATAGCGGGTGAGCCGTCTTCTCTGGATGATGTCACAGTTAACAGAATGCCAGACCAGGTGTACCTACTATGAAGAAAAAAGAGAGAGAACAGAAAGTTAAGCAGAAATGACAACACATAATGCATAATTGAAGAACAGTAGAAATCTATAGAGTGAGAAAATTAGATCCTGATATCCTCCAGTAGCCTAAGCCTATAACAGTAAAACTATAAAGGTAGCTCAGAGTAACAGGAGCCACTCTAGTTATAACTTTTGTCAAAAAGAAAAGTTTTAAGCCTAGTCTTAAAAGTAGATAGGGTATCTGCCTCACGGACCAAAACTGGGAGTTGGTTCCACAGGAGAGGAGCCTGTTAGCTAAAGGATAGTCCAGCCTTGAAGTAACAAATGCATGGACCAGTTTTTCAGCATCACTCCTGGACAGAATGTTTCTAATTTTGGCGATACTCCGGAGGTGAAAAAAGGAAACTCTGGAAACTTGTTTAATATGAGATTTAAATGACATGTCTTGGTAAAAAATAACACCAAGATTTTTTACTTTATTACCAGAGGCCAAGTTAATGCCATCCAGATTAAGTGATTGGTTAAGAAGTTTATTTTTTGAGGACTCTGGCCCAAAGATTACAACTTCGGTCTTGTCTGAATTTAGATGCAGGAAATTTAAAGTCATCCAACTTTTGATGTCGTCAAGACATGACTGCAGTCGAAGTAATTGATTGGATTCATCACGATTTATGGATAAATATAGCTGAGTATCATCAGCATAACAGTGGAAATTAATCCCATGCTGTCTGATAATTTTGCCGATCGGAAGCATATATATATAGTAAAGAGAATTGGTCCAAGGACTGAACCCTGCGGTACTCCACAGGTGACCCTAGAGTTTGAAAAAGATTTATTATTAACATGAACAAACTGGAATCTGTCTGACAGATAAGATTTAAACCAGCCTAATGCTTTCCCCTTAATCCCTACAGTATGTTCAAGTCTTTGTAGGAGAATATTGTGATCAACTGTATCAAATGCAGCACTGAGATCTAACAGGACAAGTTCAGACACAAGTCCATTATCTGAGGCCATGAGAATATCATTAGTGACCTTCACCAGTGCTGTTTCAGTGCTATGATGAGCTCTGAAGCCTGACTGAAACTCCTCAAGTAGGTCATTGCTTTGTAAATGTTCACAAAGTTTATTAGCAACTACTTTCTCAAGAATTTTAGATAAGAAAAGAAGATTAGATATAGGTCTGTAGTTTACCAACTCATCTTGATCAAGAGAAGGTTTCTTAAGTAAAGGTTTAAAAACCTGTGGTACATATCCATTTACTAAGGAAAGATTAATCATGTCTAAAATAGTGCCACTGATCAGAGGGAATATGTCCTTAAACAATTTGGTTGGGATTGGGTCTAACATACAGGTAGAAGGTTTAGATGAAGCTAAAATTTTAGATAGCTCAGAAAGCTCTACTGCTTCTAAACAATTCAAACACTGCGCAGGTTCTAAAGATTCCTCCAATGCTGCCTCACTTACTGAGGACGAGGTAATCATGTTTGGGAGGATGCCAATTATTTTATTTTTAATGGCATCAATTTTATTTATGAAGAATCCCATAAAATCGTTACTACTAAGAGCTAAGGGAATGGATGGATCATCAGAGCTGTGGCTCTGGGTAAGTTTGGCAACTGTACTGAAGAGAAATCTAGGATTATTCTTATTCTCCTCAATTAATGATGAAAAATATGCTGCTCTAGCTCTGCGAAGGGTCTTGTTATACAACAATAGACTGTCCCTCCAGATTAAGTAGGATTCCTCTTGGTGTGTAGAGTGCCATTTTCTCTCCAATTTCCTAACATTGTGCTTCAAGGAACACAGCTCTGAATGAAACCAGGGAGCCAGCTTCCTGTGAATACTCACCTTCTTTTTCAAGGGAGCTACATTGTCTAATGCAGAACGCAATGAGGAAGTCACATTGTTAGCAAAGGTATCGATTTGTGAATGGGAAGAAACAGCATTGCTGCCATCTACAGGGCATTTCTGCAATACTGAGGATATTGAAAAGGGGACAGACTCATTAAAGTTTGATGCAGCATTGTCCGATAAAGATCTACTATTATGGAATCCTCTTTTGGGGGTGGAGAACTCAGTTAGATTAAACTCAAATGTTATTAAAAAATGATCAGACAGGACAGGGTTGTGAGAGAATACTGTTAATTCTTCACAATCAATGCCATATGTCAGAACAAGGTCTAAAGTATGGAGCCGAGAGTGTGTCGGTTTATGCACATTTTGAGTAAAACCAATTAAATCTAGGATAGATTTAAAGGCTACACTAAGGTTATCACATTCAGTTTCAACATGGATGTTAAAAATCACCCACTATAATAACCTTATCAGTATTTAACACCAAATCAGGACAAATATTTAACGTGTGTACACTTTACATCTACAAATGTTTTGCCTTTCTTTTTTAAGACACAATGTCTATCATTTTATGTGGATTATCTGATGGTCATCATCCAGTTTCTATGTGAAGAGGAGCTCTTGGTTCATGCTTAGGAGCTTGAGATGGCTGAGCAGACTGCTCATACCAGCACAAGCAGAGACGGCCATTTTTATCCCATTTCAACAGTCAGAAATAATCACGTTTTTTTATCTCTAAGGAAAAGGCAAATGTTTTCACATAAATACTTTTAGTTTTACAGCACTTTAAAACACACACACGGTGGCATTTAAATGTGTATAAAAATGTGTAATATTTACCCCCCCCCCCCTCGGCCAGCATCACTGGAAATTAAAGTCAAATCTTTCCAACAAGGTGAAGCTTAAAAATTGTTTTTTTTCCTTTGTTCAATCACATATAAATTTGACACAATAGTGATTTACAATAGTGGTTCCAGTGAGTCACTTAAATGTTATGTACTGGAGAAATCAAAGAACATGATCCTCATAGGACTGTCTGGTTTCTCACATGCTAAAGTAAAACAACCGTGAGCAACCAGGTTTGAATGTCACCGTTTGTTAAGGTGCATCAGGAGAGTACGGTGGATGTTTGAGACCAGCGTTAAAACTCATGTATCTACGACAGTCTAGCATTAAAGGCATACTATGCAACATTTTTCAGTTAATTAATGTGTTCCATACCGTTTTGGATGATTAAATAAGTCATTTTAGGTCAAACTAAGGTTTTCTCGGCCCCCCTGGTGGTCTGTAGGGGAAATACCGTACTTGCAATTGCAGGAGCCCTCGGCCCGCACCCACAGGCTCAGAAGTCTCGTGTGCATCGCGAGAGTCGGTCTTGCTTTACGGCGAGAACTGCTACACGCCCCCAGTGAAAGGCATGCTCGATGCTAGCGCAGTGGCAATATTTGTGCAGTTATCATGGGGGAACCAGCGAGAAAACAGTGAAAGCCCATGTCAGAGCAGGCAAGAAAGAGGAAAAGGGCTCTGGACAGAGTATACGGGTGAACATCGGGCAAGCTTTTTCCGAATGGCGAGAGCTAAAAGAAAAAGAAGGCTGCAAGGCTGTCGCGGACCTCGCGTTTCTGCTGATGCAGAACATTGGAATGGTTTCTCTCTCTGTGTGTGCAGGGTTTCCCGCAGCGCTCACGCTACCGCCTCGGCAACATACCAAAATAAAAAATAAAAACCTAACTCGATATGTTTGCATGTTTATTTGACGGTAACAGGCTTTTTTTGTTGTTGCTGCTACAGCAGCGGGTTCTCCGGCTGTCTGGAGCAGCAGTCTGGCTGCTCCAGACAGCCGGAGAAGCCGCTAAAAAGCAGCGGCTTCTGTAGCAGTGGCTTCTGTAGCAGGGGTTTCTCCGGCTGTCTGGAGCAGCAGCCGCATCTCCGGCCCGTTTAGCGATCGCCACCTCCCCTCCGCCGCTATTTAAGTAGAACAATGACTAGAGCAGAATTAAGTTGTATTTACCGGAGATGAAGTGTAGACTGCAAATTCTGTCGTATGATGGCTCCCCCAGTCCATTGGGAGTGTCTGTCTGCGCTCTTTTCATTGAAAATATCCATTTCTCTCTTCGTCCTTCCTCCTTCGGTAAACGACAGAAACGTACATCCAACGATTTGGAATGCCTCTGTGTGCAACCGGGAGCACAACAAGTCCTGGGCATTGTTTAGATTCCAAAAATAAACTAACTAAAAGTACGCTCTAAATCACCCGTTTTGTCATGTAGTAGACGAGAACAGTACTGTTTTTTGCCTACCCGCTGGACCCGGATGTAGCTCTGACGGCAGGAAAAAAACAGGCGCTCGGCTCCGGTGGTTGTCTTGTCTCCCCCCCGTCCGTCCGCTCCGCCGGTCAGACAACTCAACGCCTCGCCTAAGCAAATTCCTAGGGGAACCACTGGTGTGCATGTTCATACTTTCACTGTGTTAGTCATTGTTTGTACTGCCGTTTTTTCGACTTTGATTTAATGCATTCGCCTGTCTGCTAAGCTCTAAACAACCCCGCCTGGCTTGACGGAGAAACCAGAACAGCTGAGCATATTTACGACAGTGCACTTTTACTTTCGCCCTCTGGGGGGAGCCTCGCTGGGAAAAAAAAAAAAAAAAAAAAAAAAAAAAAAAAAAAAAAAAAAACCAACCCCGGTTGCATAGTATACCTTTAAACTTCCTGCCCAACATAAGCTAATGCTAGCTGCTATTAGCTTTACGGACATGGGCGGCCCATTGACAATGTTCTGCTGTTGTGTAGCAGTACAGAAAATTAAAAAAGGGAAACTGGGATCTTGGTTGAGTTTGTTCCAGCAGCAATCTCAGCTTTGTGTTTCCTGACAGAAAAGCAGACTCTAATATAAACACTGAACCTAGCAAGTCAGGAGATCTGTAGCTCGACCCTCTAGTCAGTGCTGATATGTTTCGAAGAAGTAGGATCAGAGCATGAAGATTTAGACCCAGACGAGATTTTGTCTGATTGGATATTAATGAATCCAGTGAGTTTTGACCTTTAGCTTCAACACAGACACACAAACTAAGCAAATAAATTCTTACTGTTGATAGGAGCAGCAGATAATGGAAACCTGGTATCAGTCTCCTCCTTCACAAGGAGCTGCTCTCCTTCCTGATGGACCCCGGGTTCCTCCTGTTCCTCCTTTATGTGGAGGAGCTCTGACTCCTGCTGCTCCTCCTCAGGACTCTGTTCTTCAGGAGCCTCTACTTTAACATCTGCAGCCAACACTGAAACACATTACATGCTTTATGAACAACTAGGTCTTTACAATGTTACAACGATGGGAAAAATTCAATTGTAGAGAAAAAGATTTGATCAGCAGTGCAGAGAAAACTGAACCTCAGGAACTGACAGTTTCAACCTAAAAATGATCACTGGTATCTTTAGTGTCATTCTGTTGTGGAAATTCAAAGCAATTATTATGTTAAAAAGCATTTAATAACTGCTAAATTCTGGATCAGTTCATATATTTTACAAATATTATTATACCAGTGAAGTTATTAGAGCCACTGTGGAAGGTCCAAAGAGCCTCTTGTGGCTCCAAAGTCACAGTTTGCAGACCCCTGCTAGAATAGGTTGGACAAGGAGAGCTTTAATGAGAGAAGCAGTCAAGGTGACTATGGCAACTCTGGAGGAGATGCAGAGATCAGCAGCTCAGGTGGAACAATCTGACAACAGGACAAGTTTTCTGGTGCGTCTCAAAGACTGAGAATTTTAAGGGCAAGTGGTGAGAAGAAAGCCAGAATAAGTCCTGTTGTAGTTTGTTACAACCATGTAGGAGATTCCTCCATCAGGTCAAAAGAGGAGACTAAAACTGATCAAACTGCCAAAAGCTTCATGTTTGGCACTATATCAACAATGTTCATCGCCTTGATCACTACATCCCCATATTATTGTAGCCGTGGCAACAGCGGCCACATACAAGCAACTCGAAATGTTAGCAGCCATGTTTTTATGACTTTCAGACAACAGGTAAAAAATCTGTCTTGGGGTGAGGGTTGCTTTTTTCCACATAGCTTTCCATTCATACCACAGAATACAGCTTTATACGAGCAGCCATCCTCTGTCTTTCTTAACCTCTCTTATTTATCCATCTTTTCTGTCTCTTTTTATCGCTTATCCCTTTCTTCCTTTCTACTTCTTAAATTAATTAAAATCTCTATAAAATTTAGATCAGGCAGAGTTTTTAATATTTGAGCTAAACTTTAATCAGTTTTAATCTTATTACATTTGGGATCTGTTTCTGATCCATTCATGGGGTCCATCCAGCAACAAAAATTAATTTTCCAAGTATAAAGTAGCAATCGTAGTTCATTGATGAACTCAGGAAGGTGGATTTTTTTTCCCAACAGACAAACATTTGGTGATTTGCATTACTCAAAGCAAATGCTATTTTTGAAGGGCATCTGAAAATTATAATACCAGTATACTTGTTGACAACGTGCTGTATTGAGCGTTAATGTTTGTAATAACCCAGTTTAAACAGAAGTGGTCATCATCCTTATATTTGAGGCAAATGTTTGTGAAATAAACAAATGAGTCACTTTCCCCATTTAAATGACACACAAATATATATTTTAGCTACTTTTTGATCCAGTGTGCAGTTTATTGACTCATTTATGGCAGGATTGGTCCTCCATACTGACAGCCAGAAGAAAACATGCAACCCTTTTTCTAGACAAGATAAACCAAAAAGTGTTTTTTGGAGGAACTTTCCCAGGCAGAGAGACAACAGAAACTTGATGCACAACGTTGCTACATTCTATCACTGATTCTTGAGAGTCGGGACAAAACACGTTTTAAAAAAATATTTTTAAAAATACACACTATATCAATTAGAGTTATACATTTCTGCAGAGAAAGGTCTTAGCTATTTAACCACATAAACAAAGGTTCTAAATATTACACATGTTTAACAAATACACGTTTCGCTTCAGAACTGGATTTGTGTCAACTCCATCAGACAGACTAAAAAGTATACAATTTTAATTATTCCAATCATACAATAATCTAAAGTTCTGAAGTATATTATAATGTTTAATTACTCTATGTAAAAAAAAAAAAAAAATACAATATATAAACTTAACTTACGATTTTACACTCTTTTGAAAATCCAGATTTCTAAATATTTCCATTTTCAAACTTTGATTTTAAATTCAACATTGTAAAAACAAATTCCTTAAATAAGTAAAACATAAGGATGTAGATCAGATGGTCCTTTATTACAAAAACTACATAAACTGAAGGAAGAATATTTTTTCTCCCAAAAAATTAACAAAAATATACATCCAACGCTTTTGATGAAGATCTGATGGTGTTGACAAAAAACTGTGTGCATTGCTGATTATTGAACAGATTTGTTCTTTGAACACTACTACTAAAACTACTCCTTGTTAGTAGAATATTTAACTTACTGTAAAGCAAACTATAATAAACATAGCGCACATACACCGTTTCTAACTATTATAAATTACACCGTTTCCAACCATTAAAAAAAACAATTAGGGAAACAAGGGGCCCTCCTTTCCCTCTGTTTTCATCTGCTTCCCCTATAGGGTAGGTCACGCGTGACGTCAGCGCTACATCCGGGTCCCGCGAGTAGGCAAAAAACAGTACTGTTCTCGTCTACTACATGACAAAACGGGTGATTTAGAGCGTACTTTTAGTTTGTTTATTTTTGGAATCTAAACAATGCCTATGACTTGTTGTGCTCCCGGTTGCACAGAGAGGCATTCCAAATCGTTGGATGTACGTTTCTGTCGTTTACCGAAGGAGGAAGGACGAAGAAAGAAATGGATATTTCTTTCAGACACTCACAATGGACTGGAAGAGGCATCATACTACGACAGAATTTGCAGTCTACACTTCATCTCCGGTAAATACAACTTAATTCTGCTCTAGTCATTGTTCTACTTAAATAGCAGCGGAGGGGAGGTGGCGATCGCTACATGGGCCGGAGAAGCGGCTGCTGCTGCTGTAGCAGCCGCTTCTCTGGCTGTCTGGAGCAGCAGGCTCTTCCTCTCTGCTGAGACGCGGTCTGTGTCCGACGCCGCTTTGTGCTGTTGCACAAACGTGTGAACAACATCCATCCATCCATTTTCTGACCCGCTTAATCCCTCATGGCGTCGCGGGCATTGCTGGAGCCTTTTCCCCCCCGATATAAAATAATTTTAGCCGTCCAGTGGTTTCAGGGGCTTTCGTGCCCTCGTCTGTACTGGCCTGCCGTGTTTACGAGGCAGCTGTTTATGTCGCGGTACGGAACCCTTGGCCAGCATTTCACAGAGTCGCTCCGTCCCTTCAGGCTTTTGCTGTGTGGATCTGGCAATCTGATACCATCAACTTACTCTCAAAACCTCATTAAGACTTCAAAAAAAACACTTTTAGCCTGCGCTGGGGACCAGCTGAAGCAATGTTGATGTAAATAAACCCAACAAGTTTGTCTCTTGGCATATGATGTCTAGCTATCCCTCCTAAAGTGTATCCTTATTTTGGTGTTGTATGAAGATGAACCTACAATTGTGACTAAGATGTTTATTTTATGGAAAACTTTATACTGTCAACATTTGTGTCATGTGCCTTTAATGCATGGTTGTATCATTGCTCTGCAAAAATAATAAAAGTCTAAGTTCTAAAAAAAAAAAAAAAAACTTACTCTTAAAACGATCTTGTGATACGTTATCTAAAGAAGAAAAATACGTGGAGAACTCGTCAGTTTCTCTGTTTGGGTCCGCCATTGTGTTCGTCTTTTGCCTACCAGTCCGGCGCGCATTTGCGAAAAACCCAGATGAAAACAATAGCAGTGAACTACCCTATATCAGTGCCGACATGTTTTGAAAAAATAGGATCAGAGCATGTAGAGTTAGACTGAGCCGAAATTTTGTCTGATTGGAAGCTGATGAATCCAGTGAGTTTTGGCCTTTAGCTGCAACATGGACACAGAAACAAAGTAAAGCAATCCTTACTGTTGATAGGAGCAGCAGTTAATGGAAACCTGCTATCAGTCTCCTCCTTCACAAGGAGCTGCTCTCCTTCCTGATGGACCCTGGGTTCCTCCTGTTCCTCCTTTATGTGGAGGAGCTCTGACTCCTGCTGCTCCTCCTCAGGACTCTGTTCTTCAGGAGCCTCTTCTTTAACATCTGCAGCCAACACTGAAACACATTACATGCATTATGAAAAACTAGATCTTTACAATGTTACAACAATGGGAAAAATTCAATTGTACAGAAAAATATTTGATCAGCAGTGCAGAGAAAACTGAACCTCAGGAACTGACAGTTTCAACCTAAAAATGATCAGTGGTATATTTAGTGTCATTCTGTTGTGGAAATTCAAAGCAATTATTCTGTTAAAAGTAGGGCTGGGCAACGATTCAATTTTTTAATCGCGATTAATCTCATAATTTGCCCGATTAATCATGATTAATCGCATTGTATGCACAAACTCCAAGAATGAATTCAAAAGTAGTGTAAAGAGCACTTTTATTTTAATGTTCTGCTGCCATATGAACAAAAGTGTTGTAACATTTGTAGCACTTATTTTATACTGGATATTTTCAACCCATCTATTGAATTTAGTGCACTACTTGATCTTTTCTTCATAAGAGAACAGCAAGCACTGCAGCCAAAATATGGCCTTTTTTGACCTGCTGTATATTAGCCAGTCCCTAAGCTTGATGTATCATGAAACTGTTGACCTTTTGGGTTTTGTGGTTTTTATTTTATTATTACAATTAAATAATAATAATAATAATAATAATAATAATGTTATGTTCAGTGTTTTTTCGCTAATCCACCTCTTATATATTTCAATCCTTATGTAATTTTGTCTGTGTTGTGTGCACCTGCCTGTTGCTTTAATCCTATAAATTTCCCCGTCGTGGGATAAAAAAAGGATTAGCTAATGTTATGTTATCTTAAATGACACTTTTTAATATATGTACTGGGTTCTTTTAAGGTCTTCATTACATTTTCTGTGTGGGCTCCAGTAACATATGATAGATAATATCTACTTTGAAAGTTAACATGAACTGCTGCTGAAGATGACCACTGATCTACCTGGATGTTCCATGGAGGACTGAAACGCCTCAGTCAGAGACGTCTGTGGGTCTGTCGGGGCAATGACAGAAGTTTCGTCTCCTCTCTCCGTTTCTGTGGCTCGACGTTTTCATGTTTTTTCACGTGCTTAGATAAATTTGTTGTGTTTCCACTGAAATGAACCGGCTTTTTACAAAACATACAGCTTGATTTCATTTACGGAATTAAAATAAAGCCAAACGTGCTACTTCCCCTGTTCATGTTTTCCGCTGCTGCGGTCTCTCTCAGCTGTTTGTGTGTTAAGTTTGTGTGAGAGCTGAGTTGGGGGCCAGGCTGAGCCTGCGTGCTGATTGGCTGGCGCCGCTGAGCCATGTACAAGAGGGGAGGGGGAGAGTGCTGCCGTGACACAGCGCGCTGCAGTCAACGTTTGGTGATTTGCATCACTCAAAACAAATGCTATTTTTGAAGGACATCTAAAAATTATCATACCAGTATACTTGTTGACAACGTGCTGTATTGAACGTTAATGTTTATAATAACCCAGTTTAAACAGAAGTGATCATCGTTCTTATATTTGAGGCAAACGTTTGTAAACAAATGAGTCACTTTTGCCATTTAATAACATATTTTACCTACTTTTTGGCCCAGTGTCCACTTTATTGACTACTTTATATATTTTGTATTCTGAATTATAGCAGGACTGGTCATCTATATTAACAGTCAGATGAAAACATGCAACCCTCTTTCTAGACAACATAAACCAAAAAGCATTTTTGGAGGAACTTTCCCAGGAAGACAGAAAACAGAAACTTGATGCAGAATGTTGCTACATGCTATACTAGCATTGGCATCTCTATGTTATAAACTAAACCTGCATTAGCACCCCTATGCTACATGCTAAGCTAGCATTAGCATCTCCTAAGCAGAGCTGCAGGCTTAGCCAGTTTTCTGGGGGAAACCCTGCAACGAGTTCTGATGAAGAGGAGGAATCCATCAGCTGCTGAAAACGGCTCCTAAACTTTAGCTCCATCCACACAGTTAGCATGAAGAAGGAAATATCCAAACCTAATCGGTGCAGCAGAACTCTGGGCTGGAAAACATCCCCCATCATTGGTGTCTCCTCTGCTGCGTCCTGCCGCTCTTTGAGCTCCTGCTTCCCTCCAGTTTCTCCGCTGTGCCTCCAGCTGCTGGACTTCTTTCCAGACTTCATCACCTGAAGCAGCTGCTGCTCTCTTTCAGATTCACCAACAAAACAACAAAGAACCAGGAGGGATACACGTGTCGCTATACAATCTAGAACGGTAGCTATGGTTCGAGGCGTACCATCAGCTTGTGTGCGCTTGCGCAAACAGAATAACTTCCGGGTCGACAGTACGTGGATTGGAAAAAATATTTCCACGCTTTACTACAAAATTCTATAGTTAACTTGATAACACCTGTCAACATTTCGTACGAAAATATATTGTAGTCGAAAACCGTTTTATTAAACTCACTGATTGAGCTGTAACGTATTTATACTGTCAATGCGCCCTCTGGTGGACACGTTGCAGACAAAAGATCTTGTTGTTATGGTAACCACATTGTTCATTTCATACATAACATGACTGAAGGGGACGAACGACTGCAAATGGATCCATTCTGTGATCAACACTGTTGGAGTACACAGAAAATCAACAATATTGAATTGATTCTTTAGAAAATCCAATAACACCGAATTCAGGGGCAAATTATAGATATAGATATTCTGAAAGCAAATATAAAAACTGGGAAAACAGAAATTTAAAAAGGGATACATGTGAGAGAGTATACTTCAAGCAAACAGGTTAAAGGATTTACACATTCTGATTAGGAGAATGACATAAATATTGTTCAAGTAGTTCTGGTTTTGTTCAGTGAAAAAGGGTTCATGCTTCCTGTTGATGAATTTGCTTCTGTGCATGTGAAATTTAACCAAAACTAAAAACATTTTTCTGAGGAACAAATAATCAGTGTTGTTGAAAACCAAAAATAACATTCTTGTAGTAAAGTTGAAAGGCAGAACAAACAGACTCTGGAATAAATTGATGAAACTCCCTCCAAAATTTGTGGGTAAATTCAAATGACCAAAATAAGTAAGTTAATGTTTCAGGTTGCACTTAGCAGAAACATGTATATCATCCTTAAATTTTGATAAATATTGTTTCACAAGGTAGAATCTATGCATCAATTTGATCTCTTTGACATTATATGTTAAATACAACTTTGTAGTAGCATCAACACTTTTTCCTACTCCATCAGTCACAAAATTGGTCCAGTAAAACGTAGCTGGACGGACAGAGACCAAAACATCCTGATGCATGGCTCTTATCCTGGGATTAAGAAGCTTAATAGATGAAAAGCAGACTTTGCCAACAAAGGACTGTGACACGTCAGGAGGATTGAGTGATAGGGGAGGAGAGTTGTAACAGCCTCTGGAAAGCATGCATAGACCTGATGGGATAGTATCAAATACCACTGATAACTCTGTAGGCATTACTGGTATATTTTGTAAGAAATTCTGTGGAGAAAAATTATGTTTATAAATCGAGTTCCATGCTAGAAGAACCTGTTGGTTGAAGAGAGAAAGTTCAAGTAGTATTTTTGGAATGCTTGAAGAGCAGTGGAAAGTTAAAGGCATACTACGCAACATTTTTCAGTTAATTAATGTGTTTCATACCGTTTTGGATGATTAAATGAGTCATTTCAGGTCGAACTAAGGTTTTCTCGGCCGCCCTGGTGGTCTGTAGGGGAAATACCGTACTTGCAATTGCAGGAGCCCTCGGCCCGCACTCACAGGCTCAGAAGTCTCGTGTGCATCGCGAGAGTCGGTCTTGCTTTACGGCGAGAACTGCTACACGCCCCCAGTGAAAGGCATGCTCGTTGCTAGATTTGTGCAGTTATTATGGCGGAACCAGCGAGCAAACAGCGAAAGCCCATGTTGGAGCAGGCAAGAAAGAGGAAAAGGGCTCTGGACAGAGAGAAGAGTCCTACACGGGTGAACATCGGGCAAGCTTTTTTCAGAATGGCGAGAGCTAAAAGAAAAAGAAGGCTGCAAGGCTGACGCGGACCTCGCGTTTCTGCTGATGCGATTGTAAGTAACATTGTAGGGTTTCCCTCACGCTACCGCCTGGCCAACATTCCAAAAAAAAAAAAAAACTAACTCCATATACGCGCAAAGCTAGTCTCCCCCGCTCTGCCGGTTGCAAAGCTTGTCTCTCTCCTGTATACAGGAGGTATCATATATCCCACTTTTCTGTTTGTAAACACATCAACAAACTTTTTACTCATTAATATTGTGTTCAACCTTAAAATTAAAAATAAATATCAAAATCGTGGTTGCAGGAATTGGGATTATATTGAAATAGTTTGATTTTTCTATCATGGTTAAAGCTTTTCTTTCAAGAAAATCTGTGGTACATTTTATTTTCATTTTTTTATTAGTTTTAGTTACACTACGCAGTTACAGTTAGTTGCACAAACTCATAATCAGTGGATCATAAACGAAAGAGCAAGGCTTTTATCCGTAAAGCTTTTTTTGATTTCCCTTTTTGATATATACATGACGGCAATACATTTAACACAATATTCAAAATACAATTATACAAATTTTGATTATAAAGGGTATATTTTTAGACTTGTGTAGGAGATACAAACAAGATCTACGTGAAGAAAATCCTTAGATCCAATTACAGAAAAGTTTAAATATTACTTTGGTACACATTATCCACCCTACCAATACTTTGACATAATTTCAAGTTCCTGTAATTTCAATATGTCCTTTCCCACTAACTGTTTATGGAACATTGGATTCTTTCATGAGAGTTAATCACACAAGTAAGCTTTTACCACAGCTCTAATCCTACAATTTTCCTCACGAATGTTATGCTGAGTCAGAAAGAGTTAAATGAAAGCCATTCATTTTTGATTATAAAGTATTCTCAACACATCGTAGTCGTGTTTTTGGAACAAGTCATCCTCGAGCTCATCCTCACAATCTTATTGGAAACTGGGGTGTTTTATCGTACAGGTGCAACAGTACTCTTCCTGAAACTGTTTGATTGCCACTTTAAGCAGATGAAGTAGTGCAGTTTTTACAGCTTTGATAAAGGCTGTAAAAACGGCTGTAAATCCTCCTCCTCCTCCTCATTACTCTCATTAGTTTCTTCACCGGAATATACTGAAAGCCTTTAAACAATTTCAGAATCCAGATGATGTAATGTCACACTGAAAACCCTCCATTTGAAAAAGTCTAATTATAACTCCTCCCACCTGTTCCTTGACCTTTCATGGGGTCAACAGTAAGAACACTATCGTGGGTAGGACAGGAGCTAAAAGGCTGCTGGGCCAATTTTGGACAGCCGTTTACTCATACATCATTATCTGACGTAAACACACATGGATGATGTGAGTCAAATCTAGGCCTACAGCCTTCCGAACAACAATTACAAAACACGGAAGTTGGGAAAAAGTAGCAAACAGCTGAAACTCTCGTTACACAAACCAAAACATAAAATAAAATTATACAGACTTTCTAGCTCAAAATAAACAGTGTATACAACATGAACAAATGTGTACAAAATAAATAATCAGATTTTAATTTTCAAAGTTAAAATTTATATATTTACATTTTATTTCATCATATCAAACCTGGCAATTTTGGCCTGATGAAACAAAAATGTAACTGTTTGGCCTAAATGACCATTGTTACATTTGGAAGACAGGGAAAGCTTTCAAGCCTCAGAACATGATCCAAACTGAACTATGGGTTGTCAGCATCATGTTGTGGGGTTATTTTGTTTAATGAGGGATTGGTGCACTTCAGAAAATAGATAGCATCATAACTAAAGAACATTATGTGGAAATATAGAAGCAACATCTCAAGATATCACCAAGAAAGTTGAAGCTTGAGCGCACATGGGTCTTCCTAAAATACCGTGACCCAAAGCATACAACCAAACTGGTTACAAAGTGGCTTTAAGATGACAAAGTCAAAGTTTTGGAGTGGTCATCACAAAGCCCTGATCTCAATTCTGTTGAAAATTTACAGGCAGAGCCAATCAGGCGTGTGCTAGCAGGACAACTTGGAAACTTAGCTCAGTGAAACAGGCAAGGCAGAGCTGAAAAGGCATATGCGAGCAAGGCGACATGCAAACGTTGCTTCAATTCCACCAGTTCTGTCAGGGGAAATGGGCCAAAGTTCCTGGCAACTTTTGTGAGAAGCTTGTGGAAGGATATACAAAATGTTTGACCCAAGTCATACAGTTTAAAAGGCAAAGGTACCAAATATTGACAAAAATGTAAGTAAACCTCAGTACTTCAAGAAAGTAATAAAATAATGTCTAAAAAAAAAAGGTCACTTATTCTGGCATTTACGAAATAGAAATAAATTTGGTAATCCTAATGAAGCAAAGACAGGAAAAGCTTATTCAGATTTCATGTCCAGCAGAAAGGAAGAAAAAGCTTATGTTTATTTTTGCCCTTCCTAAGGTGAGAAAAACATCAGACAACTTTGAAGAAATCTCACAGCCTACGAGGGTGGGCCAAGTGGTTAGAGCGGCTTGCGTAGACTGAGAATACACCTGTGCTACTGTTCAGTCTAAACAAATTCACTACAGTGAAAAAAACTTGAGATGCTTTAAGACCAATAAAAAAATTAGCCACAAGAGAAATGTCAAAACTAGCAAGTGAAGATTCGTGCCTTCAAAGAAAACACACTAACATCTGAAAGCAAACTAGAACTGTCCAGTTTGAATTAGTATTCATAGCAGAACCATTTTCCCTCCAGTATGGTTTCTGATGTGTTTGTTTAAAGTCGATTTATGGCCATATCTTCGTCCACACAGATCACAACAGAAAGGCTTCTGTCCTGTATGGATTATCATGTGTGTATTTAAATTTGATTTTCGACTAAATCGTCGTCCACATAGATCACAACAGAAAGGCTTCTGTCCTGTGTGGATTCTCATGTGTGTGTTAAAAGTTGCGTTTCGGCTAAATTTTTGTCCACATAGATCACAACAGAAAGGTCCTGTGTGGCTTCTGATGTGTCTGTTTAAATGTGATTTTTGGCTAAATCTTTGTTCACATAGATCACAACAGAAAGGTTTCTGTCCTGTATGGATTCTCATGTGTACGTTTAAATTAGTTTTATGGCTAAATCTTTGTCCACAGAGATCACAACAGAAAGGCTTCTGTCCTGTATGGGTTCTCATGTGTGCGTTTAAATGTGATTTTTGGCTAAATCGTTGTTCACATAGATCACAACAGAAAAGCTTCTGTCCTGTATGGATTTTCATGTGTTTGTTTAAAGTTCCTTTCTCGCTAAATCTTTGTCCACATAGATCACAACAGAAAGGCTTCTGACCTGTATGGATTTTCATGTGTGCGTTTAAAGTTCCTTTTTGCCTAAATCTTTGTCCACATAGATCACAACAGAAAGGCTTCTGACCTGTATGGATATTCATGTGTCTGTTTAAAGTTAATTTTTGGCTAAACTTTTTTCCACATAGATCACAAAAGAAAGGCCTCTCTTCTGTATGGATTCCCATGTGTCTGTTTAAATGTGATTTTTGTCTAAATCTTTGTCCACATAGATCACAACAGAAAGGCTTCTGACCTGAATGGATCCTCATGTGTCTGTTTAAAGTTAATTTTTGGCTAAACTTTTTTCCACATAGATCACAAAAGAAATGCCTCTCTTCTGTATGGATTCCCATGTGTCTGTTTAAATGTGCTTTCTGGTTAAATCTTTGTCCACATAGATCACAACAAAAAGGCTTCTCTCCTGTGTGGACTCTCATGTGTGTGTTTAAAGCAGATTTCTTTACAAATATTTTTCCACAATCTTCGCAGCTAAGCTTCTTTCCTGTCTTGACTTCCCTTCGTGACTCCACAATTTTCTTTTCTGTAGAACATTTCTTAAATGCAGAGTCTGACAAGTGCTTCAGCTCAGAGAGAGGGTGCTCTACAACACTGTCTTCTTCATCTTTCTCTGTGTATTCAGTCTCTAAAGAAATGGAATTATCTCCATAATCTTGTATCCTGATGGATTCTTCTCCATCATTCTCTTCTGGAAGCTCTCTGCCTTTAATTTGGTCTGGATAAAGCTGTGAGAGCAACATAGACTGTTCATCATCCAGAGTCTTTATGAGAGGAGCAGTGACTGGAAACCTGATGGCATTAATCACCTCCTTCCTATTGAGCTGCTCTCCTGGCAGACTGATGTAGACTTCCTTCTGTTCCTCCTTTATGTGGGGGGGCTGTGGGTCATGCAGGTCAGCATGTGGTTCTTCTTTAACAATCAGCTTCTTCTGAACATCTGCAGGAAACATTGAAACACATTATGCACATTAGAAAGTATTTTGATCTCACCCTGAAGTAAGGCACAGACACACACATTAGTTAAATGTAATATCTGAATTAACTACTACTTTGTCGTATGTGTTGTTTATTTACAGTATTCACCCCGTTGGCATTTTCAGCTTGTTTCCTCACAACCTGCCAGAAAAAAATGTATTGCTGGATGATTGAGTTTGGATCAATTCATTTACAGAACACTGAGAAAAGAAAAACAAAATAAAACAATAGAAAACTTCAGCATACATAGCTGTTACAACTCCCTCACACCCCAAAAATCAGGTCTTTGTAGAGCAACCTTTTTTTTAACTTAAAGCTCTTTTGACATGATATTGACATGTTTTGTAAATCAAAACGTTATCCTTGATGATCCATTTAATATTTACAAGAGTTCCTGCATTACATTGTTATACTAAACTAACCACTGACATTTGTGCAAATTAGAGAGATTTGTAGCGCCGCTTAGCAACTGAGGGTGGAAGCAGAAGTGACGTAAGCGCGAGAACGACTTCCAGAGCCGTTAATCCCAATAACAGCAGCGTCGTAGCAGACAGTTGGTAAAGTTTTCAGAGTTTTTTTGCTGACAATTTATGCCCATGGAGATGCATCATATTGCAGGTTTTTGTTCAAACCCTCACAAGGACGGTGGTAGTTTAAGTTTCCTGAGGATCCTCAGCAACGGTCAAAGTATATGAAGAAGGTCAGATGGACTCACAAGAATCTGCGTCTGCCCTGGGCTCCTTTGATTTTTTTCCCACCTAAAAGAGTCCCTGGGTGGTTCAATCCATCACGGCCGTGGGTTTCTCACTATGGTGGTACCCAGTCTGAGCCCGGACCGAGCAGTAATCAGCAGGACCACACAGAGCGAGTGTTGAGACCGGTCTAGACTTCCAGCTGGACACCTCAGCCCAGAACTGCAGCTGGTGCAGCCAAGCCAAAGAAGATACAGGGAAGATCTGAGATCATATGTATGTAAACGATTTAATCATTTAGTGAGTATTACAATCATGCCATAATAGGGTGTTTTCAGCTGACGTCACGCTCACGTGACTACTCAGCGCGTCCGCCATATTGGGTGGCAGTCGTTTCGCACCGTTGACCTGCATTGTATGACGCCTTAGGCAGTATTGGAAGTGAACAATGGGGAAAACGTGTTTAATGGTTGGTTGCACGGCCCGTGGAGGTGGAGATCAACGCTTTCTATCGCCTACCAGCCGTAATAGTGAATCAGTGTGAAAAAAAAAAACAGCTGTCTGAACAACGCCGTCACCTATGGCTGACACGGATATCCAGGTCCGATTTGGACGGTGTTAAGCTGGAATACGCCAGAGTCTGCGGTGCTCACTTTGTCACAGGTAATTAACTGTTAAGTATTTAAAACATATAAGAAGAATATATTAATAATAGGGCTTGGGCGTTATGACTTATTACTTTCCACGGCTGTCGTGTTGACTGCCTCCGCCGCCTCTACTGCCTATTACTACCGCATACTGTACTCCCTCTCTCAGCCGTGTTTTAATTTGATTAATTTCACCTTAACTTGATTTCAACCATGGTAAACCGTTGCTGTATTGTGGGCTGTAACAGCGCAACACATGATCGCCATGGGAAAAACATAGAAACAGATTAATTTTCCACCGCTTTCCTGCCTGGAGGCGCAACCACGGAGAACAACTGTTAGTGATAACAAAGAGTCGTCGGCTCGCTTGGATCGCGGCTGTAAGTCGACCGAACATAACTTTCCACAGTATCCCGATGTCAATGAGAGTGTGTTCTAAACGTTTGAAACACATAGCAGCAAGTTAAAAGTACATTACATGCGCGAGTGGTCGTTAGCGCTAACGGTTAGCATGTGCTAACCCGTCTGTACGCAGCTTACCTTTGAACGAGTTACAGAGATAAAGAGATCGTCGGCTCGCTTGGATCGCGGCTGTAAGACCGAACATAACTTTCCACAGTATCCCGATGTCAATGAGAGTGTGTTCTAAACGTTTGAAACACATAGCGGCAAGTTAAAAGTACATTACATGCGCGAGTGGTTGTTAGCGCTAACGGTTAGCATGAGCCAGAGCCCGGCTGAGCGCAGCTTACCTTTGAACGAGTTACAGAGATAAAGAGATCGTCGGCTCGCTTGGATCGCGGCTGTAAGACCGAACATAACTTTCCACAGTATCCCGATGTCAATGAGAGTGTGTTCTAAACGTTTGAAACACATAGCAGCAAGTTAAAAGTACATTACATGCGCGAGTGGTTGTTAGCGCTAACGGTTAGCATGTGCTAACCCGTCTGTACGCAGCTTACCTTTGAACGAGTTGCTGTGTTCCCACTGTTTGCTGGCTTTATGATCTGCAGCTCCTACCGGCGCCAATACGGTAAATACAACTTAATTTTGCACTGGTCATTGTTCTGCTTAAATAATTAAAGCCGCGAGCGGCGTCGATCGGCCTTGCAGCCAAGCGCCTTCGCGCACCGCCTGCCACCGGCGGGCGGTGCAACACATTTGCGTCGGATTGTTTACATTTTTACCATCTTATTAAAACTCACCCGTCCACGTATGATGGCGATTTCCTTGATGTACATAACCAGATGTGAACTGGTTGTGAGCCTCTAGATCCTTGTAAGCTCTCATTTCCTCAAGAGTGTGCAGAGGGTTTTCACCGAACACCAGGTAATGCACTATGTCGCCGTGCTCTACATTTGGCCAATCATCTGGATTACGGCTAAACAAGGCACCGTGGAGGGCATACGGGTCCATATGGTCGATCACGGAACATTTCCTCAGATATACGTCCTTATCTGGTCGCTCTAGCGTGCTGGCGTACTTATCCATTCGCGATACGATAATACGTGTAAGACAACTAGAGATAAGGAAGTGTGCCACCCAATATGGCGGACCGGAAGTTGGCCAGTGACGTCAGTGAAAACACCCTATTGGGATAGAAAAACTTTTGATGGAAATTATATTTTCCTCCATTGTCAACAATGCTTTGATGCCATATTTCCATATATGCAGTTTTTTCTGTTTCGATGGCTATTCAGGTATTAT
The DNA here is from genome assembly GCF_011125445.2 of Fundulus heteroclitus. Taxonomy (NCBI): domain Eukaryota; kingdom Metazoa; phylum Chordata; class Actinopteri; order Cyprinodontiformes; family Fundulidae; genus Fundulus; species Fundulus heteroclitus. The sequence continues at coordinate 5,453,069 of NC_046384.1, forward strand.
TTATATCTAAGGTAAAACTAATAAAAATTATTTCACATTGGTGGACTCTTTTTATACAGAATCATGACCAAAGCTGCCAAGTAAACATGTTGGTTTAAAAACCAGGACTGCATTAGTCAGTGCCAAATTCAAAGGGACAGAAATTTGTAAATTTATACTTTTTCTGTTTTTATTCTGCTAACGAATGTGTCAGATATTATAAACAATATTTATGTTTAAGTACTGTACCCAAGTCTTTTGTTCTATTCAAATTAAATGCTGTCCACTAGTGTTTAGTTCATGCAATATGTTTTACTTTATTTTCATTCTATATCTTGCTTCCCACTATGTGTTATGAATGTAGGACAAATATTCAAACGTCTGTACACTTTACATCTACAAATGTTTTGCCTTTCTTTTTTAAGACACAATGTCTATCATTTTATGTGGATTATCTGATGGTCATCATCCAGTTTCTATTTAAAGACGAGCTCTTGGATGATGCTTAGGAGCTTGAGATGGCTGAGCAGACTGCTCATACCAGCACAAGCAGAGACGGCCATTTTTATCCCATTTCAAAAGTTAGAAATAATCACGTTTTTTTATCTCTAAGGAAAAGGCAAATGTTTTCACATAAATACTCTTAGTTTTACAGAACTTTAAAACACACATGGTGGCATTTAAATGTGTATAAAAATGTGTAATATTGCTCACATGCTAAAGTAAAACAACTGTGAGCAACCAGGTTTAAATGTCACCATTTGTTAAGGTGCATCAGGAGAGTACGGTGGATGTTTGACATCAAAATTAAAACTCATGTATCTACGACAGTCTAGCATTAAACTTCCTGCCCAACATAAGCTAATGCTAGCTGCTATTAGCTTTACGGACATGGGCAGCCCATTGACAGTGTTCTGCTGTTGTGTAGCAGTACAGAAAATTAAAAAAGGGAAACTGGGATCTTGGTTGAGTTTGTTCCAGCAGCAATCTCAGCTTTGTGTTTCCTGACAGAAAAGCAGACTCTAATATAAACACTGAACCTAGAAAGGCAGGAGATCTGTTGCAAGACCCTCTAGTCAGTGCTAATATGTTTTGGAGATATTGGATCAGAGCATGTAGATTTAGACCCAGACGACATTTTGTTTGATCGAAAGCAGTAAATCCAGTGAGTTTTGACCTTTAGCTGCAACACGGATACACAAACAAACTAAATAAATCCTTACTGTTGATAGGAGCAGCAGATAATGGAAACCTGGTATCAGTCTCCTCCTTCACAAGGAGCTGCTCTCCTTCCTGATGGACCCCGGGTTCCTCCTGTTCCTCCTTTATGTGGAGGAGCTCTGACTCCTGCTGCTCCTCCTCAGGACTCTGTTCTTCAGGAGTCTCTTCTTTAACATCTGCAGCCAACACTGAAACACATTACATGCTTTATGAACAACTAGATCTTTACAATGTTACAACAATCATAAAGATTAAATTTAGAGAAAAATTTTTTATTTGTAGTGTAGAAAAAAACTGAACCTCAGGAACTGAAGGCTTCAATCTAAAAATGATCACTGGTATCTTTAGTGTCATTCTGTAGTCGAAATTCAAAGCAATTATTCTGTTAAAAGCATTTAATAACTACTACATTCTTATATTTTACAAATATTATTATACCAGTTAAGTCATTAGAGCCACTGTGGAAGGTCCAAAGAGCCACCTGTGGCTCCAAAGCTACAGTTTGCAGACCCCTGCTAGAACGGGTTGGATAAGGAGAGCTTTAATGAGAGAAGCAGTCAAGGTGACAATGGCAACTCTGGAGGAGATGCAGAGATCAGCAGCTCAGGTGGATCAATCACAGAAAAGGACAGGTTTTCTGGTGCGTCTCCAAAACTGAGAATTTTATGGTAAAGTGGTGAGAAGAAAGCCAGAAGAAGTCCTGTTGTAGTTTGTTACAACCATGTAGGAGATTCCTCCATCAGGTCAACAGAGGAGACTAAAACTGATCAAACTGCCAAAAGCTTCATGTTTAGCACTACACCAACATTTTAAATTCAGAATATTAGCGGCCATGTTTTATGACTTTCAGAAAAGAGGCAGTGTTTCCCCCAGAAATTCTGTCTTGGGGTGAGGGTCGCTTTCTTCCACATAGCTTTCCATTCATACCACATAATACAGCTTTATACGAGCAGCCATCTTCTGTCTTTCTTAACCTCTCTTATTTATCCATCTTTTCTCTCTTTTTATTGTGTAAATTTATACATGGTTATACTTTGAAGACTACCCGCCTTTTTGCTTCCTACTTCATGATGGAATTAAAATCTCTTTAAAATCTAGATCTGCAAGAGTCTACAATATTTGAGCTAAACTTAATTCAATTTTAACTTTATTACATTTGGGATCTGTTTCTGATCCATTCACTGGGGTCCATCTGGCAACAAAAATGCATTTTCCAAGTATAAAGTAGCAATCGTAGTTCATTGATGAACTCAGGAAGGTTTGGTAGTTTCATCCATCCATCCATTTTCCGTCACGCTTGTCCATGTGGGGTCGCAAGGGGAGTTGGTGCCCATCTCCAGGGAGAGGCTGGGTACAGCCTGGACAGGTCGCAAGTCTGTTGCAGGCCAACGTTTGGTGATTTGCATCACTCAAAGCAAATGCTATTTTTGAAGGACATCCGAAAATTATCATACCAGTATACTTGTTGATAATGTGCTGTAGTGAGTGTTAATGTTTTATAATAACCCAGTTTAAACAGAAGTGATCATCATCCTTATATCTGAGGCAAATGTTTGTGAACAAATGAGTCACTTTCCCCATTTAATGACATATATTTTACCTACTTTTTTCACTTTATCGACCCATTTATTTATTTTGTATTCTGAATTATGGCAGGATTGATCCTCCATACTAACAGCCAGAAGAAAACATGCTACCCTCTTTCTAGACAATATAAACCAAAAAGCATTTTTTGGAGGAACTTTTCCAGGAAGACAGACAACAGATGATGAACGGTGCTACATGCTATACTAGCATTAGCACCTCCTATGCTACATGCTAAGCTAGCATTAGCACCTCCTATGCTACATGCTAAGCTAGCATTAGCACCATGTGCTACATGCTAAGCTAGCATTAGCCCTTCCTATGCAGAGCCGCAAGCTTAGCCAGTTTTCTGGGGGAAACCCTGCAACGAGTTGTGATGAAGAGGAGGAATCCATCAGCTGCTGAAAACGGCTCCTAAACTTTAGCTCCATCCACACAGTTAGCATGAAGAAGGAAATCTCCAAACCTGATGGGTGCAGCAGAACTCTGGGCTGGAAAACATCCCCCATCATTGGTGTCTCCTCTGCTGCGTCCTGCCGCTCTTTGAGCTCCTGCTTCCCTCCAGTTTCTCCGCTGTGCCTCCAGCTGCTGGACTTCTTTCCAGACTTCATCACCTGCAGCAGCTGCTGCTCTCTTTCAGATTCACTCCCGCTTCTGGCCTCACAGCAAAAAAAAAAAAAAAAAGGACAAGGACCGTACTGGTAGCGCGATCCGTACCATCAGCTCATTTGCGCAAGCGCAAACAGAATAACTTCCGGGTCGCCAAAAAAAATAATGTAATTACGGTACTGAAAATACTTATTTTTATACTTAAGTAATTAAAAAATGCTAAACTATATCGTAAATAAAATATTGAAGACTTTCCTGAAAGAAATTGATACGTTTTACATTCTCTCCATTGTATTGCTTGACGTCATCATCGGATATGCTCAGAAGTCCGGGAAGTTATCATTGCATAACTTTTTTTCTTTTCTTTTTTTTCTTTTTTTTTGAATATGTAACTAATAGTTTTATTTTGAATTGGAGTCTCTCTCAAATCACATTCACCTATTAAGATTAGAGGAAGTTGAGGAAGGATAAGGTTAGTGGATGTTGATAAAACACTTCCACACTGTGGAATAGCTTTGGTAATAAGCTTGAATGTTTTTAGATGGGTATGCCATAAGCTTCTGTTAGGTGAAGTTGTGTTTGATGAATAGGCATTAATTCACATTTATTTAAATTGAGTTTCAACCCTGAAGCTTTAGAAAATATGTGAGTTTTTTTCCAGTATTTATCATTGCATAACATTTAACTGTATTGTCTGAATGCACTCTGTTAGTTTTATTGCTTGTTCAAACAGGACTGGAAAAAATATTTAATCCTTAATTATACAGTGAATTTCGTTATACAAACAATCTTGTTCTAAACATTCTCCCTCTGTTACCTCCACTTGGCTCTGCTCTTGTGAGTATGACAATGGATTGTTTCTTGGTTAACCTTCAAGCTGTCACTTGTGCTCTGTTTGGTCTGCCAAGCTCCTGCCAACAAACCACTCGGACCCACAACTAGGAATCTGAACCACCTCCAGGATTCAAGAAGGGTTATTTGGCTTTCCTTCAGTATACACAATCATCCCGGGTGTGTCCTGCAGCCACTGACCTGTTATTTTCCAAGTTGCGGCAGTGGTTCAAAGTACGCTCCAGCCGGTTTCCAGCCCATCTACAACTGCTGCTTCTATAAAACCTTTAAACTGCTCCTTGTGCTTCGGCTGAATTATGGGGACTGAAACTTGATTTGTTACAAAGATGTGTTGCCAAATTTCTTAACATGGATTCCATTAATTGAGGCAGTGAGACTGTACTTGATAGCAAAAATTTAAATTTGTTTGAGTTAATATATACCGGGAAGAGGCCCAGGGGAAGACCCAGGACACGCTGGAGGGACTATGTCTCCCGGCTGGCCTGGGAACGCCTTGGGATTCCTCCTGAGGAGCTGGCCCAAGTGGCTGGGGAGAGGGACGTCTGGGCCTCCCTAATGAAGCTGCTACCCCCGCAACCCAACCCCGGATAAGCGGAAGAAGACGGACGGACGGACGGAGTTAAGGGACTGGGCACTACAGATTGCCAATGAAACCTGCGAGGCATCCCTGAAAAACAGTGCAGTGTCATCTGCTCAATAAATGAACAATATGAGTGAGAGGGCGCATTGATAGCATAAATACGTTACACAATATATTTTTCGTACGAAATGTTGACAGGTGTTATCAAGTGAATCATAAAATTTTGTAGGAAAGCATGGAAATATTTTTTTTTCCAAACCAAATTCGATGTCGACCGGAAGTAATTCTGTTTACGCATGCGCCCAAAAGCTGATGGCACGGCTCGAATCATAGCTATCCCTATTTGGTTATTTCCAAATGTCGAGATAGGTTTTAATATAGTAGAATTAAAAAAAGAGTGGGTAGACAGAAGGACATGTCAAATGGCAAATTATTATATAAGAACCAAATATTATAGCTATTTAGATATATATACAGATGGATCTAAAGATGATAAAGGAAAAGTAGGTATAGGAATATACATTCCAATGATGAAGGTAAGCATTGGGAGGAGATTACCTGATCAGATGTCAGTATATACAGCAGAAATGATGGCAATAATTATAGGATTACAATGGATAGAGGAAATAAAACCAGATAGAGTAGTTTGTTGTGTTGATTCTTTGGCAGCCCATTACAGTATCCAAAATATGAAATCAGAAAGAGAAGATTTATTATTAGAAATACATCAAAGTTTGTTCAGAATACAAAAACTTTATGTAAATGTAAAGTTTTGTTGGGTTCCAGCCCATGTAGGAATAAATGGAAATGAAAGAGCAAACCAAATAGCTAAGAACTCAGTCAGAACAAATAATATTATAAATATACCATATGGGAAAGGAGAAGCTAAGACAATAATTATAAAACAAATTAAAGAAAAATGGCAGAATAGATGGAACATGTAAAAAAGTGGAAGAAATTATTATAGTGTACAGAAATCTATCAATGCCAAAGGTGTGGTTAGAAAGAATAGAAGAGAGGAGACTATTTTAACAAGGCTGAGATTTAAACATACTGGGTTATATAAAACATTATTTCTATTAAAGAAAAGTGAAACAGATGAACGTATAGAATGTAAAGTAATATAAAATGTAGAACATGTTTTATTATATTGCAGGAAATACGATGAAGAAAGGATAAGATTAAAACAAAAAACAAGACAAATAGGAAGGGAATGGAATATGAAAGGATTAATAGGAACAACAGGAGAGGGAATAACGGAAATGCAGAAAGCTGTTATTAAATATCTTAAGAATGCAGGAATATACTATAAGATTTAAAGGTATGATGTATATAAGGATGTATGTATATTTGTGTATGTATGTATATATATATATATATATATATATATATATATATATATATATATATATATATAGAGAGAGAGAGAGAGAGAGAGAGAGAGAGAGAGAGAGAGAGAGAGAGAGAGAGAGAGAGAGAGAGAGATTAATGAAATTATCCATAATTTACTGATGTCTGGAAAGGAGGTTTCAAAGTGACGCCCACCATAAAACAATCTCCTACTTTATTTATGACTCTATACAGAAAATAAGGTTATGCCAAATTTTTGTATTATATGGACAAAATACATACTAAAGACACTAAAGACAAAATAAACACTTTTCTACATAATTTTTTCAATATAAAACTTGAAAGATTTAAATACATCAGTAAATGCATATATAGTATGTTAGAACAGTGCAAACTTTGCACTGCAAAGTACTTCCAATGACAATATCTATTGTTCACTGTACATTCGTTAGACCTCCAGACAACTCAATGAGCTCAGCAGATAGAAAATAACTTTAGAATAACAAAGCTTATGTACAAAAAAAGTGTCTCCCTTTAACATTGTATCTACATTTTTGTCTTTGGTGCATTTTTGGTAAAAACAAGTCTGTTCTTTATTCATGAAGTTACTCACAATGGATATAGTGGCCAGACCTTTTACTCAAGTAAGAGTAGCGATAAGTAAGGGATTTAAGGGAAACAGTCTGTAGGGCGAGGAATGATTGGATGTGGTCTTGTTACTTACTGCAGACCATATATGGACATCCTTTATGCTTCCCTCCACCATCTTCTTTGATGCAGGTTGTAGAAAAGTTCAGTTTGCCCTGAAGCCATGTGGGGGAGATGGCCTCACACATCTGTAGACTGCCTCTCTCTCTCTTCAAGTGTTATCAGGTGGAATCAAAGAAAATAGTGAAAATAAAACCAATGGAAATCAGACTTTGTTTTTGAATTGTCTCTCCACAGAATCTTTAAAGGGGAAGTCCGGTCAACAAGGAAAAATCAGGAGATCATTAGCCATACCTAAAACTAATATGTTCGTGGTTATTTAATGAATTTAGCATTAATAAGAAAAAAACAAACAGTCGTCTGGATCACTGTGTATGGGGGCGGCCATTACTGCCCATATTTGGGCAGTAATGGCCACCTGACATCACATCCTGTGATGTGGATAAGCGGAGAGCCGACGGCAGTTCACCGAGCATTAGCAGCTGTAGGAACTGTTGGACACAGCTGTGATTAACAAGAATTATTTCGGATTTTGAGAGGACTTTACCATTGAAATTCGCGAGAGCTATTTTTGAAGCAACAATGCTCATGTGCATAGCAGTTGGATGTAACAATACATCGGGTAAAAGTGGAAAAAAACAGTTTTTTCACCTTTCCGATTCATGATCCACCATGGGCTATTTTGCTGGATTACCACAGTGAAGAGAGAGGATTTGCCATCGTGCTTCTGGTCAGAGAGAAGAAACGTCGTCTGTAGCCAACATTTGGATAAAGGATGTCTTCGAGATGACACGAGAGCGAGGACTTTTGGTAGGTTTTTCTTTTTTTATGATGTAGAATTTGCCGTAACATTTGTTTACCCGACCAGATATGACGAACTTGGAAAGAGTGCACACTGTTGTGAAGCCCACCTATTTTATACGACTTTGGTCTTATTTTTTTCTAAAGTCGCTTGTAAATTTTGTGAGTTGCGGGTTGCAGGTTTTTTTTGGGCTTGTTTCTGAAAGTGTAGTCGATTGTTTGGGGTCTAAACTAAGTGACGCCGAAATATCCCTCCGCCTCATAACGCACCGCAGCTCCTCCTGACAAGAGCAGAGTAAACTCAGAAGGAGCCGATCTGACCGTATTTTCTGCAGTTTACGGTTGCAATAACTGATGATAACTGCTGAAAGTAGATTAGGCGGTGCAGATCACCATTTTGAGCAGAGATTGGTTCTAACGATGAGTTTTATACTCATCTTATAACATTGCAGAACCCAACCCATAAACCGTGCTTTAATGCTTATTTGTTGTCTTTGTATGTCTCTAAAATGTAAAAATTTGTATTAATTTAAATTTAAATGCTTAATACCATGTCCATCTTTGTTTAAGTGGTTAAAAAAAAATGTTGTCATGAAAACGGATATTTATTTACAAGGGGACAGGTAGGGCATTGGGACTTGCTCTACAGTCGATACCGCGACCTGATGTCACAAACTGGGAGGTGGCAGTACTGTTCTTCACCAAGATGGCGGCCCCCATAAAAGGACCTTCAAATGAAAGTTACTCTTAATTAAAAAAGCTTATTATTACAGTATGTAATAATTGTATAATTAAAGTACTTTCAGCAGTTTGAATTCGGATTTTGATCGGACTTCTCCTTTAAAAAACAAACTAATGACACTGGCCTGTAGCTCAGTGTTTAGTTGTGAAATCAAAGGATTTCTGCAACTGTCAATGACACTTTTGCACCTTTCAACAAGTAAGGGTGCCTTCTCCAGACGGCCCGTTTCAGCTCCGTCCATCCATTTTCAGTAGGAGTTTGATCAGGGCTCATAGAAGGTCACTTCACAATAGTCTACTGAAAGCTCGTGACTTTCTTTTACCTCGGTAAATGAAAGCCTGGGGCTTTTGGGTTTTCGAGTTTCCATTAGCGAAGAGCCATTTGATGTCATGGTGCAGCCTTGCCTGCTGCACCATGGACATTTCATGGCACTCTCCACCTTCCATACAGCTCCTGATTCCATGCTCAGTAATCATCTACACCTGTCAGTCACTAATCAGCCAGTACTCAGCACACCTGTCAGCCTCCCTATTTAAGCTCCCTGCATTCAGTCCTCCCCTGTCGGTTTGTTCTGTTGGTTTCTGTTTACTCTTGTGGATTTTGCTCTTTGCTGTTCTCAAGTCTCCATGCTGCTGTGCTGCTGGTCCAGCTATCTTCATGCTCCGGCTCCGTTCTGCTCGCCAGCTCCAACCATTTACAGCTCCAGCCTGGTCTGAACTCTGGTCATCTTCCTCCACAATTCATTATCTTCAATAAACTCTCTTTTTAACTGTACTCTGTGTGTGGTTACGTTCGGGTTCATCTAAAAACATGACATTTACGGCTAGTGTTGCCCTGCGACAAACTGGCGACCTGTCCAGGGTGTACCCCACCTCTCGCCCATTGAATGTTGGAGATGGGCACCAGCACCCCACCCCACAAAGGACAAGTGTCACGGAAAATGGATGGATGGATGGAAAAATTTAGATAGAGCTTATATACACTTAAATAAATATATATATATATATTCCTAATCTGTATCTATATATGGTATAGACACAGCTTAGGAACAGACTTTTGGGAGGAGTATTAAAGAGATAAAATTATTAATATGAGAAAATTCATAGGAGAATAAAGTTAAAAATAGACAAAAGTGGTAATAATATTAGAAAAACGGCATATTATGAGAATGGGGCACATTTCCAGAATAGTCACAGTTTGCAGAACTATTTTAGTCCAGGAGTAAAAGGGCCAGGTTAGATTCTTTTAATTTTTATTCTTTATGTCAATAAAGTCAGGAGAATGAAGCCAAAGGGATACGAAAATAAACTTGTAATATTACAAAAGAATAAAGACTGAAAAAAAAAAGTATATTCTGAGATTAAAGGCCCTCTGATACTGTTTAAGTGTCTGAGTCTAACAGCAGATATGCCACATTCAACATGGCGGACGCTCTGACTCATCCACAGCATAGGCCGACCCCGCCCAACGAGGCGTCTACGTATATAATCTCTACGTTCATGCTGGCACTCAGGCTGCCTCCACTCATCTGGACTCCAGAGAAACAGGAGGACAACACGCAACTGATGATGTTACATCTTCTTAGCCCCTTTTACACCGCCCCCAACCCTATTTCTCACCACCAGGCTCCACTCTACTCTACTTCTGTAGAGAAAAATAAACCACGGCTTCTCTCTGTCTGGGTAGGCTAGGCACCGCAGTTTATGATTAACTCAAAATGCTAAAAACATCCTGCCAAGATTTTAACATTTGATGTCTGTTATACGGAGATACCCCGCCCCTGCCCCTAACTTAGTAAACACTTTATAGTGAATTTTCAGCTGCGACGAACATGATTCAGTCTGCGGGAAATGACAGATGATCTGAGTTATAACCCTGCAGTCACCCTGGCCAGGCTCGCCTATCAGCGGGCCTCTGCCTCTCCCGGCAAATCAAAGCAGAATTTAAATGGCCTCATAATCCTGATGAATTGACTGCAAAGGCAGAGTTTGGAGGTGTACTTTCTCACCTAAATAAATCGTAACTTTTTTTTGATAAATTAAGGTTATGATTGGTTTGTAATTTCCTCATCTCCTTATTGCTTCTTACTCCACCCTTGTGGCAGACATTTCTTACAGCATGCAACCTCATTTCTTACAACATGGCGGCTTCAGCCGATGAAACTAGCGTTAGCGTGGCTATTGAGCAAGTTTTATCGGAAATTACAGAGTATTTCTTCACTGAAAGAAGAGCAAAACACTGCTCTGGAGGATTTTCTCACAGGAAAAGATGTTTTTGCTCTTCTCCCGACTAGTTTTGGCAAGAGCTTGTGGTTGTGTTTTCGTCGTCGCTGTTGTCATATGCTTCGTTGATCTGATTGGTTTATTTTGCCCGTCTATCACCAACATAGGCCAATCAGCTAACCAGTATTTTCGCCTCTTCCCAAAATTACTTCAACGTAAGGTTTTCAGATGGATATGCGGAGCAAATCCATCTGGCGGCGTCAGGTTAGACCAGAGCCCCAGGAAAGTGAAATTAGTCAGGTAAATGTGTATGGAAACATTACCAGTTATTTGCAAAGCCCCGAGATTTTGAGTTGAAATGGACAAAGGGCTATAGTAAACTACAGCAGTGCAGTTTGAGTTAAAATCTATAACAGAGCCATTTTCACTCTAGCATGGGTCCTCTTATGTCTGTTTAGATGTGCTTTATGGCCAAATCTTTGTTCACATAGATCACAACAGAGGCTTCTGTTCTGTATGGGATCTCATGTGTGTGTTTAAATGTGATTTTCGGCTAAATCGTTGTTCACATAGATCACAACAGAAAGGCTTGTGTCCTGTGTGGATTCTCATGTGTATGTTTAAATTTGTTTTTTGGCTAAATCTTTGTTCACATAGATCACAACAGAAAGGCTTCTGTCCTGTATGGATTCTCATGTGTACGTTTAAATTTGTTTTTCGGCTAAATCTTTGTCCACACAGATCACAACAGAAAGGCTTCTGTCCTGTATGGATTTTCATGTGTTTGTTTAAAGTTCCTTTCTCGGTAAATCTTTGTCCACAGAGATCACAACAGAAAGGCTTCTGTCCTGTATGGATTCTCATGTGTGCGTTTAAATTTCCTTTTTGGTTAGATCTGTGTCCACATACATCACAGCAGAAAGGCTTCTGTCCTGTATGGATCCTCAAGTGTCTGTCTAAAGTTAATTTTTGGCTAAATTTTTGTCCACATAGATCACAACAGAAAGGCTTCTGACCTGAATGGATCCTCATGTGTCTGTTTAAAGATAATTTTTGGCTAAATCTTTGTCCACATAGATCACAACAAAAAGGCTTCTGACCTGAATGGATCCTCATGTGTCTGTTTAAAGTTAATTTTTGGCTAAATCTTTGTCCACATAGATTACAACAGAAAGGCTTCTCTCCTGTGTGGATTCTCATGTGCATGTTTAAATGTGATTTTTGTCTAAATCTTTGTCCACATAGATCACAACAGAAAGGCTTCTCTCCTGTGTGGATTCTCATGTGCATGTTTAAAGCGAATTTCCCACTAAATGTTTTGCCACAGTCTTTGCAGCTCAGCTTCCCTCCTGTCTGGACTTCCCTTCGTGACTCCACAATTTTCTTCTCTGTAGAACATTTCTTAAATCCAGAGTCTGACAAATGCTTCAGCTCAGAGAGAGGGTGTTCTACATCACTGTCCCCTTCATCCTTCTCAGTGTATTCAGTCTCTAAAGAAAGGGAATTATCTCCATAATCTTGTATCCTGATGTATTCTTCTCCATCATTCTCTTCTGGAAGCTCTCTGTCTTTAATCTGGTCTGGATAAAGCTGTGAGAGCAACAGAGACTGTTCATCATCCAGACTATTTATGAGAGGAGCAGCGACTGGAAACCTGATGGCATTAATCAGTTCCTTCCCATTGAACTGCTCTCCTGGCAGACTGTAAACTTCCTTTTGTTCCTCCTTTATATGGGGGGGCTTTGGGTCATGCAGGTCAGCATGTGGTTCTTCTTTAGCAATCAGCTTCTGCTGAACATCTGCAGGAAACATTGAAACACATTATGTACATTAGAAGGTATTTTGATCTCAACCTGAAGTGAGGCACAGACACACACATTAGTTAAATTTAATATTTGAATTAACTACTACTTTGTCGTATGTGTTGCTTGTTTACAGTATTCACCGGTTGGCATTTTCAGGTTGTTTCCTCACAACCTGCCAGAGAAAATGCATGGCTGGATGGTTTAGTTAGCATCATTTTATTTACAGAACACTGAGAAAAGAAAAACAAAACAACAGAAAACTTCAGTGTACATAACCGTCTTTGTAGACCTACCTTTTTTAACCTTAAAGTGCTGATGACATGACATTGACATGTTTTGTAAACCAAAACGTTATCCTTGATGATCCATTTAATATTTACAAGAGTTCCTGCATTACATTGTTATACTCCACAAACCACTGACATTTGTGCAAATTAGAGAGATTCCACCCTCAGTCGCTTAGCGACTGAGGGTGGAAGCAGAAGTGACGTAAGCGCGAGAACGACTTCCAGAGCCGTTAATCCCAATAACAGCAGCGTCGTAATAGACAGTTGGTAAAGTTTTCAGAGTTTGATGTTTATAAGTTATTGCTATGCCATCCTGTTGTGTTGCAGGTTTTTGTTCAAACCCTTACAAGGACGGTGGTAGTTTAAGTTTCCTGAGGATCCTCAGCAACGGTCAAAGTATATGAAGAAGGTCAGATGGACTCACAAGAATCTGCATCTGCCCTGGGCTCCTTTGATTTTTTTCCAGCTAAAAGAGTCCCTGGGTGGTTCAATCCATCACGACCGCGGGCTTCTCACTATGGTGGTACCCAGTCTGAGCCTGGACCGAGCGGTAATCAGCAGGACCACACAGAGAGAGTGTTGAGACCGGTCTAGACTTCCAGCTGGACACCTCAGCCCAGAACTGCAGCTGGTGCAGCCAAGCCAAAGAAGATACAGGGAAGATCTGAGATCATATGTATGTAAACGATTTAATCATTTAGTGAGCATCACAGTCATGCCATAATTGGGATAGAAAAACTTTTGATGGAAATTATATTTTCCTCCATTGTCAACAATATGACTTTATTCTAAACAACTTAAGTTAAATCAGCCGTGATTATAATTATTAACTATTCAGATTATCTCAGGATTTATTGCAGGAATAAGTTTGTGTGAACAGTGATTTATTTCAATAGATGGGACCGTAGACTAATTTTTGCAGTGGCTCTTATGCACTATCCAAATTTTCTCCATTTAGTTTTTTTCCTGCTGTGGTGCCATATTTCCATATATGTAGTTTTTTCTGTTCAAATGGCAATTCAGGTATTATTTATATTTCAGGTCTGCAGCAGAATTTCACAACGTTGTTGCTGCTGTAACTGAAGCTGCTAAGCTGTTATGTAACCCTGACCCCATATGATCAAATATATTGATCTCAATTACATTTACTTTATCTCTAATCTAGGTTGCATTGATATTGACAAAAAGCTTATGTCATTATGAATGAAAAATTATTTCACATTGGTGGACTCTTTTTATACAGAATCATGATGAAAGCTGTCAAGTAAACATGTTGGGATAAAAACCAGAACTGCATCAGTCACAGCCAAATTCAAAGGGACAGAAATTTGTAAATTTATACTTTGTTTTTATTCTGCTAATGAATGAGTCAGATATTTTAAACAATATTTATATTTAAGGACTTTACCCAAGTTTTTTGTTCTATTCAAATTAAATGCTCTCCACTAGTACTAAGTTGATACAATATGTTTTACTTTGTTTTTATTCTGTATCTTATATTGTTTTACATTATGCGTTATGAATGTCGGAGAAATATTAAACTTCCTGCCCAACATAAGCTAATGCTAGGTGCTATTAGCTTTACGGACACGGGCAGCCCATTGACAGTGTTCTGCTGTTGTGTAGCAGTACAGAAAATTAAAAAAGGGAAACTGGGATCTTGGTTGAGTTTGTTCCAGCAGCAAGCTCAGCTTTGTGTTTCCTGACAGACCAGCGGACTCTAAAATAATCACTGAACCTAGCAAGTCAGGAGATCTGTCGCTAGACCCTCTAGTCCACAGGTGTCAAACTCAAGGCCCGCGGGCTGAATCCGGCCCGTGAAGAAAAATTATCCGGCCCTCAAGAGTCTAAAAAAAAAGGGCATGTCATGTCATAAAGTAGAGATATATATACATTTTTAAAGTGTATAAAGTGGCTAAAACTGTGCCTCCTGTAAGTGTAACTCACCCCAATACCAACTTTTTTTTTGCAGATAAACTATATAAATGGTGCCTAAGGGTGCTACTTTTATGTTACTGTGCTTTTTTATACTACTATGTGAACTGGAATTAAATTATGAAATAAAAAGTATCGTCTCTACACATGCAACTGGCCCTTTTAATGACTTCATGACGCCAAAGTGGCTCCATAAAGAAATGAGTTTGACGCCCTTGCTCTAGTCAGTGCTGATATGTTTTGAAGAAATCAGATCAGAGCACGCAGAGTCCAACCAAGCCGAGATTTTGTCTGATTGGAAGTTAATGAATCCAGTGAGTTTTGACCTTTAGCTGTAACACGGAGACACAAACAAACTAAACAAATCCTTACTGTTGATAGGAGCAGCAGATAATGGAAACCTGGTATCAGTCTCCTCCTTCACAAGGAGCTGCTCTCCTTCCTGATGGACCCCGGGTTCCTCCTGTTCCTCCTTTATGTGGAGGAGCTCTGACTCCTGCTGCTCCACCTCAGGACTCTGTTCTTCAGGAGCCTCTACTTTAACATCTGCAGCCAACACTGAGACACATCACATGCTTTATGAACAACTAGATCTTTACAATGTTACAACGATGGGAAAGATTCAATTTAGAGAAAAAGATTTGATCAGCAGTGCAGAGAAAACTGAACCTCAGGAACTGATGGTTTCAACCTTAAAATGATCACTGGTATCTTTAGTGTCATTCTGTTGTGGAAATTCAAAGCAATTATTCTGTTAAAGGCATTTAATAACTGCTAAATTCTGAATCAGTTAATTTCTTATATTTTACAAATATCATTATACCAGTTAAGTTATTAGAGCCACTGAGGAAGGTCCAAAGAGCCACTTGTGGCTCCAAAGTCACAGTTTGCAGACCCCTAACAGAACTGATTGGACAAGGAGAGCTTTGATGAGAGAAGCAGTCAAGGTGACAATGGCAACTCTGGAGGAGATGCAGAGATCAGCAGCTCAGGTGGAACAATCTGACTGCAGGACAACTTTTTTGGTGCATCACAAACACTTAGTATTTTATGGGCAAGTGGTGAGAAGATAGCCAGAAGAAGCCCTGTTGGAGTTTGTTACAACACATGTAACAAACTCCAATTTTGCTGGATTTTTTTTTTGTCCACTTGGTTGCATGTCAACTTGAGACTGAAACTGATCAAACTGCCAGTTTTTGATACTACACAAACACTGTTCATCGCCCTGATCACTCTACCCATATATTATAGTAGCTGTATCATCAGTGGCCACATAGCAAGGGTTTAAAATAAGCGGTTTAAATAAAAACATGCAATACGTATTCAATATTGAAATATAAATAAATTATTTTCAGCTGTGTATGTGCCCAGTTATTAAATTGATGTATTTTAATTATTTTATTGGATTTTGCCACATAAACACATATTTTAGCTACTTTTGCTCCAGTATTCACATTATTGACTAATTTACTTTTTCTGTATGTCATTTGAATTATTGCAGGAATAACCCTCCATATTAACAGCCAGAAGAAAACATGCAACTCTCTTTTTAAACAAGATAAACCAAAAAGCGTTGTTCAGAAAACTTTCCCAGGCAAGAAAAATAAGGAAAAGGCTAATGCTAAACTAGCATTAGCATATCTATGCTATAAACTCACTGAGCTATATAATACATATATAGCTCAGGACTGAAACTGATCAAACTGCCAGTTTTTGATACTACACAAACACTGTTCATCGCCCTGATCACTCTACCCATATATTATAGTAGCTGTATCATCAGTGGCCACATAGCAAGGGTTTAAAATAAGCGGTTTAAATAAAAACATGCAAATACGTATTCAATATTGAAATATAAATAAATTATTTTCAGCCGTGTATGTGCCCAGTTATTAAATTGATGTATTTTAATTATTTTATTGGATTTTGCCACATAAACACATATTTTAGCTACTTTTGCTCCAGTATTCACATTATTGACTAATTTACTTTTTCTGTATGTCATTTGAATTATTGCAGGAATAACCCTCCATATTAACAGCCAGAAGAAAACATGCAACTCTCTTTTTAAACAAGATAAACCAAAAAGCGTTGTTCAGAAAACTTTCCCAGGCAAGAAAAATAAGGAAAAGGCTAATGCTAAACTAGCATTAGCATATCTATGCTATAAACTCACTGAGCTATATAATACATATATAGCTCAGGACTGAAACTGATCAAACTGCCAGTTTTTGATACTACACAAACACTGTTCATCGCCCTGATCACTCTACCCATATATTATAGTAGCTGTATCATCAGTGGCCACATAGCAAGGGTTTAAAATAAGCGGTTTAAATAAAAACATGCAAATACGTATTCAATATTGAAATATAAATAAATTATTTTCAGCCGTGTATGTGCCCAGTTATTAAATTGATGCATTTTAATTATTTTATTGGATTTTGCCACATAAACACATATTTTAGCTACTTTTGCTCCAGTATTCACATTATTGACTAATTTACTTTTTCTGTATGTCATTTGAATTATTGCAGGAATAACCCTCCATATTAACAGCCAGAAGAAAACATGCAACTCTCTTTTTAAACAAGATAAACCAAAAAGCGTTGTTCAGAAAACTTTCCCAGGCAAGAAAAATAAGGAAAAGGCTAATGCTAAACTAGCATTAGCATATCTATGCTATAAACTCACTGAGCTATATAATACATATATAGCTCAGGACTGAAACTGATCAAACTGCCAGTTTTTGATACTACACAAACACTGTTCATCGCCCTGATCACTCTACCCATATATTATAGTAGCTGTATCATCAGTGGCCACATAGCAAGGGTTTAAAATAAGCGGTTTAAATAAAAACATGCAAAGACGTATTCAATATTGAAATATAAATAAATTATTTTCAGCCGTGTATGTGCCCAGTTATTAAATGGATGTATTTTAATTATTTTATTGGATTTTGCCACATATACACATATTTTAGCTACTTTTGCTCCAGTATTCACATTATTGACTAATTTACTTTTTCTGTGTGTCATTTGAATTATGGCAGGAATAACCCTCCATATTAACAGCCAGAAGAAAACATGCAACTCTCTTTTTAAACAAGATAAACCAAAAAGCGTTGTTCAGAAAAACTTTCCCAGACAAGAAAAATAAGGAAAAGGCTAATGCTAAACTAGCATTAGCATATCTATGCTATAAACTCACTGAGCTATATAATACATATATAGCTCAGTGTATAAACTAAGCTAGCATTAGCACCTTCTATGCTAGGTGCTATGCTAGCATTAGCCAGTTTTCTGGGGGAAACCCTGCAACGAGTTCTGATGGAGAGGAGGAATCCATCAGCTGCTGAAAACGGCTCCTAAACTTTAGCTCCATCCACACAGTTAGCATGAAGAAGGAAATCTCCAAACCTGATGGGTGCAGCAGAACTCTGGGCTGGAAAACATCCCCCATCATTGGTGTCTCCTCTGCTGCGTCCTGCCGCTCTTTGAGCTCCTGCTTCCCTGCAGAGGTCCGTTCTTCGTACGTCGCTAACTCAGTTAGCTGGATTTGATTGTTGATGATTTGGCGTGATCTTGGATCGTTTGGTTCTTCGAAACTCATCCTGCTCTTGTTGTCATAGCAACATGTGCGCCAGCTTAAACCTGCTCGATCTCAGGTTTATTTCAAGTGAACAGGATTAGATCGCAGCTTTGTAAGCGGAGGAGAAGTGTGTCCAGCCAGTGCAGTTAGACCACCTAGTGGCAGAGGAGGGGACAGAATTGTGGAACACAATTTTTTAATGTTTAAAAAGACAAAACAAATAATGCTTAGTTCCTGTCATTTTATTTAAACAATTCTTTATAAAGAAAAGACAGCAAGTCATCTTTTGCCTGCAATAAGAGATAGTTATGTAAAATCAGCAATACTACTGTCACATGGTGTATTAGAATTTACTTTAAAAGGTCCTTTTGAAGCAACTCGATCTCTAGATTAATTTTTCTATTTTTCAAGTTGTGGAGTTTAATTTCTCTACTTAATTTGTGTTTTTTTCAGGTCAAAATACTATTTGTTTTGTTCAAGATGCCGTTTATATAGAGACGGATGACACCCTGTGTCATTTTGTGAAAAAAAGAAAGGGTGAAACATGCCTCATGCAACAAAAGTAAAAATTACCTGTTTTTTTTTTTTTTTTTCAGCCTTTTTGATGGTGGCTGTTATAAACAGAAAAACATCATTTAACAGTGGCTTTTAAAAAAAGAAGAAAAAGTTGCTTTTTAAAATACAGTATAATAATTCAAGGCTACCATTTTGTAGAATATTCTTGTATTTAACTTTTACTTGTCCCCATGTTCTAGTGAGTCCCGTGGAGGCTCTGAAATAAAAGAACAAAGTAAATATGAAATTATTAAAATGCAAAAATACATAATTTAGAAAGTGATAGAAACATCTACCATGGACAGTATTTACGCATTTAATTTGTCTGCTGCTTTTTGCCAGCCCTCTCTCCTGGCTTTAACAGATTTTTAGGTGTTTTATTTAATGACTCAAATTCGGCATAACCTTCCATTAAAAGCTCTTGTTCTGCTTGGGAGAAAAACTGTGGGCGTTCTTTGGCCATGCTGAACAGCCAATAGCAGCGCTGCTGATCATTGTTTCTACTATCGATACATTTCCCCTTTTAAACAATGAACGCGCAGTTGTCTCAGATAACTCAATCCAGCCATACTAATCATAAACAACAGGTGTGTTCGAAGAAACCAATTAGCCGGATCATGATTAGCCGGATGAAATCATCTTGGATGTGTCATTTGATCTCGGATGTTTTAAGCAACGTACGAAGAACGGACCCCAGAGCTCCTCGTCGTCTGTAGTGTTTGTTTTCCTCTGGGTCGAATTTCGAATGAGAGATTGAAGCGGGGCTTTTATTCTGGAAACCGGAAGCAGCCGGATGTCAGTCCGTCGTTTTAAACGTTCCTGACTGTTGGTGGCTGTTAGAGTTCCGGTCCTGGTGGATCCGGAGCCCATTCATGTTCTCGGTGTAAATATGTTCAGCTGTAGCTCTGTTGTTAGTCG
This sequence comes from Fundulus heteroclitus, assembly GCF_011125445.2. Lineage (NCBI taxonomy): Eukaryota > Metazoa > Chordata > Actinopteri > Cyprinodontiformes > Fundulidae > Fundulus > Fundulus heteroclitus. The sequence continues at coordinate 5,472,811 of NC_046384.1, forward strand.
CCAGTGATTTTACAGAAACTTTCTGAACGTCGTTGTTCATCTTTAAACTCCAAGATGTCTGTTGATTTTTACTCCTTCCTTAGACTTAGACTAGACTTCAACTTAGACAACTTTATTTGTCATTTTGTATGCACAGAGTGCGTACAGAATGAAATTTCGTTTCACACAGCTTGTAAATAGCAGTAAAAATTAAATTACAGTATAAGGTGCAGCAGTGATTTAAAATTAAACAATTTAGATGTAGACAATGCAGGAGAAGTCACAGTGTACAGGTGAGTATTTTTAAAACTATTTGTATGTGCAGAATTAGGGCATTTGTGCAAGAATACAGCTTGTAAATTACAGTAGATTAAAAATACAGTATAAGGTGCAGCAGTGATTTAAAAGTAAAACAATTGAAATGTAAACAATGCAGGAGAATGTCACAGTGTACAGGTGAAAAACATTTGTATGTACAGAATTTGATTGTGCAAAGGGCATTTGTGCAAGAATGCATTTAGAAGAATTCCTGTCAGGTTTATTCAGCTCCTCTACCAATAACAGAGGTCGTGGAAGCGGTTTGTACACAAGGGAGGTGACACAGCCAGACTGCATGGAGCCCATTCCCTCAGAACCAGAACCAGAACCAGCTGGGTTTTTATCCAGCCTGTCATCGGTTCACTAGAATTATCTGATTATCTGATTGTGAACACTGCCCTCAGTCCTGAGTTAAAGCTGCTGGTTCTGACTGGGTTTAAAGGTCCAGGTGAAAACAGTAAAGTAGGCAGCATTAAGTCAGACTGGGCCTTTGAACATGGCGCGGTTCTTTGCTTAGAGTCATAAACATCCTGAAAGTCTCCTGAATATTTTCCTCCATTTTTAGTCTGAAGTCAAAGGTTAAGATTTGCTGCTGAGTTTATCTCTGGTGTAACACACTTTCAATGGGTGTGTGTGTGTACTTGTAGGTAAGTTGGAAAATTTTTCTGTGCATTTTACTAGTAAAGTGAGTCTCCTTTTCTGGTTCTCACTTTTTGGCCTATGGGTTAAGGGTTAGGCAATAGAAAGGGTTGAATCAATAGAAGTCAGGGTATGGTCTTGAATAAGTTTTTAAAACAAGGATGGGTGGACCCACTCCTGACAACCAACTTTGTGGGGACCCTGAGGTCTGCGGTCTGAATTGATTCAAGGCTTGGGTCAGGTTCAGGCCATAGAAAGGAATAGAGAATGAATGGAATTCAATGCAAAGTCCTCATAACGATATTTATGGAGCCACGCCTCAGTGAGATATATTTATGAACACTGGAGAAAAATCTAATAAAATAATGGAAAACTAACTGACTTTTCATTTCATTATTATTAATATTATTATTATTGTTTAATATAAATGTTTTTAAAACTTTTCTGGCATCCAGGACATTATTTTATTTTATATTTACATAATGTTGATGTATATAGAAATTTAACCTCTTGTATATTTCAATGCAGGGTTTTCCAAAGTGGGGGTGTGATGATTGCTTGCTGATGTGCTAAAATGATTAAATATTTCCCTATTTGTTAAACCGAAAGCAAACTACAGGATGCACAACATTCCTTATTTTAGCAAACGTTTAGCAATTGAGAAAGAATGACTGTCATGATCTATCTATCTATCTATCTATCTATCTATCTATCTATCTATCTATCTATCTATCTATCTATCTATCTATCTATCTATCTATCTATCTATCTATCTATCTATCTATCTATCTATCTATCTATCTTAAAGTGGGTCATCAGTCTCTGTCACTGTTATTCTGAGGGTCGTGGGCTGAAAACCTTCAGAACTCTTGTTTTAGTGCTAATTCAAACTTTACCTTTTATTTAATTGCATAACTTTTACAAATTGATTTAAATTTGACTTTTATTCCCTTTCAACACGTCTGTTTCCTCACCAGGTCAGTAGCTCTTCAGTATTTTGCAAATGTCCACCTATTTTATTTACATTTCATGAACTGGACCAGAATCAGAACTCTGGGAGGTGTTGGACCTTCCCAGGCTTCAAACTCAATGTACTGGATGGAAAGATTTTAAGAGTTAATTTGATCGTTTTAAAACATGGACCATTTCCAGCATGGGAGAAATGAATCCCTCCCAGCTGAAAAACTCAGTTCTTCATGTTCTGAGGGGAAACTGGCTTCTGAATTGAAGCCAGAGAAGAAGCTGTGGAGCAGAACCCAACCCAGCTGCTCAGGGTTCTGGTTGGACCTGCTGGGCTGTTTTCCAGGAGGAGATGAAGATTTTGGATGTCGACGCCCCTTTTTGAGATGTTGACGCCTCCTTTTGCAGAAACACCCTGAAATTTAAGTCAAATACGAGAAACGTGGATGTTTTGGTAGATGAGTGAGTAGCTCAGGGAGTAAGAAGACATGCTGGTTGGCTTACTGTTATCTAAAGGTTGCAGGTTCAACTCCAGAGGGCATCTTGCTGCTTTTTGCTTTCAATAGGGCGAAAATTGAGGTAAAAGAGGTCTAGTCCAGGAGGCGAACCTGCAACCTGTGACTCCGTAGCTCACTTCTTACTCCTCTGAGCTCCTCCTCTTGGTAAAAAAGAAAAAATTCTATGAAGGAGCAGGAAGTTGAAGCTCCAGCTGAGGAAGGGTTGATCAGGAGGTGCTTGGTTGGTCTGAAGGCTCTTGGTTCTGCTCCACAGATCATCACCTGCAGAGTCTCCTCACACGGCTCTGCTTCATGAACCCACTGAAGCTCTTCAAACCACCAGGAGCCCGGCTCTTACAGAAAAAGACTTTATTTTTTCCTCAGTATATTATTTCATGTTTACATAAATAGAAATAGGTTTTCTTTTAGCACCAGTCCAGAACCTCAGAATTAAACATTTAAAGACCAGTACGGCATGCAGAGTCACATTTCATCATAGAAAATAAAACAGGTAAAAACTGAGTTTTGTTAGTCTTCAGCAGAGTGAAGGAGGTTAGTTGACCCAACTAGAGGAACCTGAACATGATGAGGGAACACAGAGCGTACGGGCAGAACCACCAGCAGGGAAGTGGGCTTGGAGCCTTAAAGACGGATGCAGGAACAGCAGCAGAGGGAGACGTCTTCAGCTTTCATCCTGAAAGTCTGAACTCATCCGTGGAGACGACAAAAACCCGTTAGTTTGACTTTTTATCACAGAGGAGATAAAAATAGACGTTCATTGTTCAGAAGAACCGGTTCAGTTAACGTGGATCGTTCACGTTTGTAGTTCCTCTTCTAGAACCTCTGATCAACAATAAACCCATCAGTTACAGCTGGTGGTCCTGGTTCTGAAGCAGCCTCAGACTAGGGCTGCAACTAACGTTTATTTTAATAATCAATGAATCTGTCGATTATACTTATGATTAATCGATGAATCGGACAAAAACAGTTTTATTTCCACTTCTTTTTTACAATATTTAACAAATAAAGAAGTTTATGTTGACTAGATTGTAAGTCAGTCATTTAATAGTCAATGTTGTCTATATGAACAGCGACTTAACAACAATAGTGAATCTGTAAAACTGGTGTAAAATGCAGTTTGGCTGAATCTCACACTTGTGCACGTAGGGGGAAATAATTGGGCATAACAATGCAACCAGAGCAGAAACACCACTTCTGAATATTAATTAAACCAGCAGCTCATTATAGACTGTTTCAGCACAAACTGCATTTTATGTAAATACTACATGCTACATTTTTCCTTCTAAATATTTTACTTCAAATTTTTATTTGAAGAGTGAAAAAGAGTGTTAGATATTTAATAGTTTTTATTTGTTCTGAAAGTTTTAACATTTTTGAGAATGACCTTTAAGGATGCTTATGTCTTGTTTTTCTGTAAGTGTTTTTAATTTGTTGTTGTTTTTATTTTGAGCCCATATAAACGGTGCTTTCGGAATACTTTCTTTCCTTTTAATCCGAACACGTTCAATCCGATCAGGGAAAGTTGGGCATGTAAACAAGCTCCTGTGATTAACCAGCTAACAAGCTAAGAGCCGCATTATGAGCAGACGTTCAGGTGGCACCCTGAATGAAGCACAACTTCGACTCCGCTGGACTCCTCTAACAGCCCGGAGCTAAACGCTGTCGGCATTACCTCACTTTGAAACAGAGCAAACGTAAAATATTGTAACGACTTACCCTGCCATTGAGCTTCCATCGCCTTCATCAATGACTCCATGTTGTTTCAACTCCTGCATCATCACTGTGGTGTTCCCATGCCATGTTAAGTCTCGCATGTTACTTTTTTTGGACCGCAACATGCTCCCTATCTTTTGAGGACTTTGTTCAAGCCGTGTTCTCTGTTTCTTCATTAGTAGAATTTACTACAAAAAATTCGTATTAAAAATTAGTATCTCGCTGCATTCAACTCGCTCTGCAGCCAAAGCTTTGACACTCCTCTGCTGGTGAGGTAAACCGAGCTGCGGCATGGCGAGTTACGCATTATAATTGCCCGTGATAATGAATCGATGATTAAATCGTTACCGACCCTTTTAATTGTCGATTATCGATTTTATCGTTTCTTTGTTGCAGCCCTAGCCCAGACCGCCTCCGTGTCTGGATGTTCCAAACACCGTCGGTTCTACACCAGCTGTAACGGGTCGCACACCGTCCATAAAGGTCAGCAGGACATTTACCCAGAAATCTTGAGAGATCAAGACGTTTCTGGTAAATGTGAGACGGGTGTTTGCGTTCTTTCTGGGTCAGAACAGGTTCTGAACATGGAGGCCACTTTCAGCTATTCAAGCCATGACCTCTGACCTTAACGGAGGCCTGCAGAGCTTTAAATGTTGTTCTGGGGCCTCCTGGATGAGGCGTTGATGAGCTCTTGGAGTAGTTTTTGTGGGTCAGCCAATCCTGGGAAGGTTCTCCACTGTTCCATGTTCTCTTCATGTGTGGAGAACGGTTCTAAGAGGATCTCTGGACTCCAAAGCCTAAGAAACAATGTTAATAACCCCCTCCAGACTCACAATAACTTTATCTCATCTGATTCTTTAGGCTGATGTGTCGCTTCTGGGGATCCTTCTGCCTACTCTGTACCGCCAGACAGGTCCTATCAAACGGGTTTTCTTGGTTCTACAGGCCGCAATCGGACCTAGTTACCTTTGCGTTAGATTTCAACGCTTTCATTCCTCACATCACCGCACAGTACTAAAGGGACGTAAAGTCTGCACAAAGGTCTGAAGTTCTAAAAGCAGCTCGGATAAAAATCCGATGTTGACCCAGAGAACGTCACATCAGTAGGAGACAACACGGTTGGTTCTGCTATACTGCTATGGGAATATTATTCTGAAGTCACAATGGCCTCACACCACTCGGACATGTGAGCACAGCCCTGCTGATAGCCAAGGTCATCAGCAGTGCTGTGCGGGAGGATGATTGCCTGGGATATGACTGTTTCGTCTCACGCCAAGGCCAATGTCGGGTATTAGGGGTGCCGAGAGAGTGGAGAGACAGAGACAGGGCAGACAGCCTGGCGGCCGGATCGTGGGCTGCGATTACTTTCCATCTATGGAATCTCTGCTCTGTTTCTTAATAAAAGTGCTGTAACTTCATCGCTCCACGTTTCCTTATTCAATAAGAAAATATATCAGGACTTGGGAAATAAAACAATGATTAACTCTGTCTTTGACATGATGTGACCTCACACCAGTAGAGAGGGACATGTCAAAGGAACATCCAAATAAAACAAACACCTGCTTTATCTCAGGTGGACCAACTGCAGAACAAATTTATTTTCCTTGCTTCGCTTTAATACATATACAGTCGACTATGCTATTTTTAGACTAGGTTAGGTTCAGCAGGAATCCATTTTGGCACAACTTTTATTTAAATTTCTTAGAGACATTTTTTCAGTGCTAATTAAGTCAATTGAATTTAGTTTATCTAAATATCGGCAATTAACAGTAAATGTCATCTCAGGGCACTTTATATTATTTGATTCAACTGACTTTATAGACAGAACATAATCCAGACCTGAAAGCAGAGCTGTAGTTTAACACACTTCTCTGCAGCTTCTGTACTGCTACCCACCCATTTTCACACTGAGACAGTGTCTCACCCACGACCAAAGCCAAACAGATTAAAAACAAATCGAAAGCAGGAGCAAATCATAATTTTTTTAATTAAAATAAATTCATTTTTATAATTAATACAACTCTGAATGAAAAGAAGATTTAATAATTAAATGTGGTTTATTGAACAATACATCTCCCTGTTCAAAAACGTTGTTAGATTTGTGGTAATCAGATTTATTTCGTCTCACATAAACCTGTCTGCAGCAAGATTATGTTCGTATCAATGAGTCATTTACTAAGGAAATGAAGAAACATTTATTTTTTCGCAGTTAATGGCCCAATGAATGAAGACAAAAGCAAATGGCTCTGCATACATTTGAGCAAAACAAATTCAATCTAGGATAATTTTAAAGGCAACATTAAGGTTATCAAATTCAGGGTAAACATGAATGTTAAAATCCCCTCACTTTAATTTTTTAAATGATAATAACAACATATTCAACAGCATTTAATTTTAATCCATTTTAAATTTAGTCCAAACTAACAAATAATCAACACCTTCGATACACACATCAAACACAAGAAATTATGTAACTTTTCCCCCACAGTAACAAAATCAACTAACTGTGTGGCCCCAGTAGCTACATAGAAACAATTAACAATTACATATAAACAGTTCCCCTGTGGCCTAACCACACAGTCACAGTGAACTGCATGCAGGCTAGCGCATAATCAAATGTCTCAAGTGGGACTGCTGCAGAGACTATTGTCAGAAGGTTCTGGACTTACTGGAACAGACAACTTCTGATGGCTGTTTTGTTGTTGTTCTGGAGACTGAATCCGAACTGTGCCGACACTGTGCCAAAGTTTTGAAATCAATGAACATTTCTCCAAGTGAAGTCATCAGAAGTCAGCAACACTCGCTGATCCTGACCCTGCAAGCACCCGCTTCAGTGGTAGGAGATCCTGCAGTAGATGTAGGAAATCCTGCAGCGTGCGCTCCTTCTGCACCACTGGATCACCGTTTAAAACAAAACGGTCAATGGCGGAAAATATTCTTTTAACATGACCCCTGGTTGACAGCATCATGTTGTGGGGGTTATTTTGCTGCAGGAGGGACTGGTGCAGTTCACTAAATAGATGGCACCATGACCAAAGAGCTTTATGTGGGAATTCTGAAGCAACTCAATCAGAATCAGAAAAAAAAACACCCTTCTTAAGGTGAAAAAAAGTTTCAGACAGCCTTAAAGATATCTAAATACCAAGGAGAATGGGCCTAATGTTCAGAGCAGCACACATGTACTAATAACACAGCTGTGCTGCAGATCAATTCGAATAAATGGTGTACAGTGAAAAAAACTTGAAATGTTTTAATAAGTTCATAAGTTAGCTACTAGAGAAATGCTAAAACCAGCAAGCAAAGTGGTCTTTTTGCCCACATGAATCACAACGGAAAAACTTCTGTCCTAAATGGTTTCTCATGTGTGTTTTTAAATGTGCTTTTTAGTTAAAGGCTTCTTTCTTGTATGGATTCTCATGTGTCTGTTTAAACTTGATTTTTGGCCAAATCTTTGTCCACATAGATCACAACAGAAAGGCTTCTGTCCTGTATGGATTCTCATGTGAGAGTTTAAATATGCTTTTTGTCTAAATCTTTTTCCACATAGATCACAAGGGAAAGGCTTCTCTCCTGTATGGCGTCTCATGTGAGAGTTTAAAGTTGCTTTATGGCTAAATCTATGTCCACATAGATCACAACAGAAAGGCTTCTGTCCTGTATGGATTCTCATGTGAGAGTTTAAATATGCTTTTTGTCTAAATCTTTTTCCACATAGATCACAAGGGAAAGGCTTCTCTCCTGTATGGCGTCTCATGTGAGAGTTTAAAGTTGCTTTATGGCTAAATCTATGTCCACATAGATCACAACAGAAAGGCTTCTGCCCTGTATGGATTCGTGTGTGTTTGTTTAAGGTAGATTTATCACTAAATCTTCGTCCGCATAGATCACAACAGAAAGGTTTCTGGCCTGTGTGGATTCTCATGTGAGTTTTTAAATAACCTTTTCGGCTAAATCTTTGTCCACATGAATCACAACAGAAAGGCTTCTGTCCTGTATGGATTGTCATGTGTTTGCTTAAGGTTGATTTAAGGCTAAATTTTTGTCCACATTGATCACAACAAAAAGGCTTCTTTCCTGTATGGACTCTCATGTGTGTGTATAAATTTGAGTTTTGCCTAAAGTTTTGTCCACATAGAAGACAACAGAAAGGCTTCTCTCCTGTATGGATTCTTATGTGTGCTTTTAAGGTGGCTTTTTGGCTAAGTGTTTTTCCACACATATGACAACAGAAAGGTTTCTCTTCGGTGTGTATTCTCGTGTGTATGTTTAAAGCGTGCTTCCCAATAAATGTTTTGCCACAGTCTTTACAGCTAAGCTTCACGCCTATCTGGACTTTCCTTCGTGAGTCTATATTTATCTTTTTTGTAAAGCATTTCCTACACCCAGAGTCTGACAATTGTTTCAGCCCAGAGTGAGGGTGCTCTACATCACTGCTCTCTTCATCCTTTTCAGTGTCTTCAGTATCTAAAGAAATGGAAGCATCTCCATCATCTTGTATCCTGGTGGATTCTTCTCCATCATTCTCTTCTGGAAGCTCTCTGTCTTTAATTTGACCTGTATAAAGCTCTGAGAGCAGTGGAGACTGTTCATCATCCAGAGTCTTTATGGGAGGAGCAACAACTGGAAACCTGATGGCATTAATCACCTCCTTTCCATTGAGCTGCTCTCCTGGCAGACTGATGTAGACTCCCTTCTGTTCCTCCTTTATGTGGGGGGGCTTTGGGTCATGCAGGTCGGCAGGAGGTCTGTGGTCTAAAGAAGCTTCTTTAACAATCAGCATCTCCTTAAAATCTGCAGGAAACACAGAAACAAATTATGCATATTAGATTTTTTTTTCATAGTGTTTATTTTGCATTGCTGTTTCTTATGCCTTATTTGATTACAGTTCCATACAAAAGGATTCACCCCCTTGGCATTTTTCATGTTCTGTTGCCCTACTACCTGCCAAGTACAATTGATTGTTGGATGATTGAATTTGCACCATTTTATTTGCAGAACATGCAGAACAGTAAAACACAAAATAAAACAGAACACTTTAACTATCAAAAGTAAATTTAAGATATATCTTGAATAGTGAGGTAGTTTGAGCTGTCTTATTTAAAATATAACTAGTCAGAAACAAATGAAATATTTTAAATCTACTATTCCACTAGTCTTAATTAAATTGTTGATATAAGACAACACTTTTGAAGAACCAAGATGCATCTTGATGGATGACATGATAAAAAAAAAAGAAAAGGAAAAAGCATGTCACTCATTAAATAAGACCTGACTTGAAGGCTGACAGAAATTCCACTGTCAGCCTGACACAAAACAGATTCAATAACCCCTTGTTATTGAATCTGGTGCCGTGATGGCTAGCCGTGGAGCTGGCTTGCTCAAATTCTCCTGGATGTTTTGCAAACAAGACCTTGGACAGTGCTCTGTGAACTGATAATATACAATCTAAGACTAAGGCTGGAGGAGAGCTGCTGGAGAGTGATAGGCCCATACTGAGAAGCACACATACATGAACATGTACGTCTTTTCTATATTCATTTTATTTCCTGCTCCCATTTTCATTTGACGGTCAGAGAGTTTTCCCCGTTTTGCATATGTAGGATCTTATACAGCTTGGACACAATTTTTCTAGCAGCATTTTTGTATGCAGCAATCAATAAGTCTATCATCCCATTGCCTCCTGCTGAAAACCCTGTTTTAATTTCTGTCTCATATCAATGTCTTGCTGCAAATATCTAAACACATCTCTATTCTCTAGACCGAATTCCCTTTTGAGTTTACTGAATGTTTTAAGGTTTCTTCCCTCTAGGAGTGTGCACACAGCAGCTATTACTTTATCTCTCCGTCTTGTAAAAGTGATATCTGCATCTCCAGGGCTAAACCCAGAGATGCAGATTACTGTTGCTTTCTACCTTATATTTCTTAACAATATCCCTCCTTATTTTTAGGGTTTCCTCAACAATGTGACCCACTCCCTTTGAATAATTACACACACCAATCCTAGCCTGAGGTGGAGACCAGCCCAAACTTAGTTCAATACGTTTCCATTTAGCCTGATAATCCCGTAAACAATATATCGCATTGGGGCAGCATAATAATATAGACAGTGCGAGTCAACCACGATCCCTGTTAAGTTTAATTAATTTAAATTTGACCCTAGGCTGAGATCCTGCCCATATAAACCTGGATATCATCTTATCTCAAGCTGCAAACTGTGAGCCTGGTATCCTGATTGGCAGTGATAGGAAGAGATATAACAACCGTGGTGGCAAGGTCATTTTCACTACCTCAATTCTAGAATTAAAACCCATTATTAGCAGAGACTACATTGTAATATCCTTCTGAATAATGTGGTTTATCTTGCTGAAGGTTATGTAGTATAATTTGCTCATATCTAGAGTGATGGGGACACCCAGATATTTTATTGATTTAGTATCCCATTCTAGTTTATTGGTCATATTTGGTATATAATTAATGGGGAACACTTCTGGTTTGGTAATATTTAAAAGATAACCCAACATCTAGCCATGTTGAACCAAATTTTTCATTAGTTTCGAAATATTGCTTACTGTATGGAGCAAACTACCACAATTATGTGGTAGTTTGCTTACATGAGCTTTTGAGTAGAATTTTTATTAAAGTGTTTATTACATTGTTTTAGCAAATTTACACACTGAAGCAACACTGACTTTAGTGACCTTCATTTGGCGTAACGAGGTGTCATTACCTAGTCATTACCGCCAGCGTGAACAACTCACGTATTATGCATGCGCAAAGCTGAAGGTAACTAAACCAGATTTAAACAAAATATTAATATAGATTTTAATGTCTTTTTTCATAAACTCTTGCACTAAAATAATTATCGGATTACCTCCCACCTTGTTTGACTTATTCACCTCGTTCAATGGCTGTACCTCTGATTACTACTTTTTTCCCCGTAAAATTAGATGTATGCAGTGTGGATTCAGGCATTGTATAAAAATTCATAAATTATTATTATTATTTTTTTTGTAGGATTATAAGTAATCATAACAAAATGTTGCATTTCAATAAAATTTAACGACAGTGTTAATTATAGTTTTGTTTAAAATATGCATAACCCCCCACCCTGTTAGCCCACCACCGTGGTTAAAAAAAATCCTAGAGGAAACGTTGTACATAATATGTTTTACACACATGCCCTTATTTTGTCTGAATACGGCCCGTCACATAGACTTGAACGTACCCAAACATTACAGCATTTTAATATACAGAGTAGAAGTAGAGAAAAATAAAAGAGCAAAACTGGGATCTTGGTTGAGCCTGTTCCAGCAGCAAGTGCAGCTTTGTGTACCAGCAGACTCATGAAAACTTCACCTAGTGAGTCTGGAGATCTTTCACTGTACCCCCTAGTCAGAGCTGACACAGTTTGAAGAAATAGAATTGGCGCTTGTAGAGTTAGACGAACCAATACTTTATCTGACTGGATATTAATGAATCCAGTGAGCTTTGGCCTTTAGCTGCAACACAGGACACAAAAAAACTAAAATCCTTACAGTTGATAGGAGCAGCAGTTAATGGAAACTTGGTATCAGTCTCCTCCTTAACAAGGACCTGCTCTACACCAACATTGTTCATCATCCTGACCACTCCACTCCTATATTACTGTTGCAACAGTGGCCAGACACAAGCAATTAGGAATACGAGCATCCGCGTTTTTAAGGACCTTCAGAAGAGACGGAATTAGGAGTGGAAATATAGGTGTTTCATAATTAAAAGGATGATAAAAGAATGTGAAAAAATATTTTTAAATGTATTTGAATATGGAACAAAAGAAAAAAGAGTCACATGAATGAAAGAAGATAAAATAAAGAGTTCAATAAAAACGGATGATTGAAAATGAGTGATTTAAATAAAAAAACACGTATTAAAGTAAAGAGATAAAATACGACGGTTAAAAACTAAAACTAAAAAAATATATCATTTGTAGTCATTTAGTTGGTCAGTTATGAAATGTGTGTACTTCTTTTATTATATTGTTGAATTTAATGGCACAAAAAAAAATTTTTAAAGGCAAAAGGTACTTTTTGGCCAAGTATTTCGTTTATTGACTCATTATATATATATATATATATATATATATATATATATATATATATATATATATATATATATATATACTGAATTGATCTTCCATACAGCTGCCAGAAGGAAATATGCAAACCTCTTTCTAGACAGGATAAACAAAAGCGTTGTTCGGTGGAACTTTCCCAGGCAGGCAGACAAGAAAACCTTGCTGCTGAACGATGCTACATGCTAAGCTAGCATTAGCACCTCATGTGCTACATGCTAAGCTAGCATTAGCACCTCATGTGCTACATGCTATACTAGCATTAGCACCTCCTAAGCAGTGCTGCAGGCCTAGCCAGTTTTCATGAGGGAAACCGAGACAACTGATGAAGAGGAGGAATCCATCAGCTGCTGAAAACGGCTCCTAAACTTTAGCTCCATCCACACAGTTAGCACGAAGAAGGAAATCTCCAAACCTAATCGGTGCAGCAGAACTCTGGGCTGGAAAACATCCCCCATCATTGGTGTCTCCTCTGCTGCGTCCTGCCGCTCTTTGAGCTCCTGCTTCCCTCCAGTTTCTCCGCTGTGCCTTGTTGTGGGAGTTTTGGGTGGAATATTAAACAATAGTAACTGAGTTCCCATCTTTACTAAATGACGAGACGGTGGTATAACGTTCCAGCACTTTTATTGAGAAACAGAGCAGAGAATCACATAGTTGGAAAGTAATCGCACCCCACGGTTCCGCTGCAGTCTCTGTCTGCCCTGTCTCTGTCTGCCTCGCTTTTCGGGCTTCCCCTAATACTGCACCGTGGCCTTCCCATGAGACAAAACAAAGACAGTCTATCGTAAACAATCAGTATCCCTCAGCAGCTGCAGCATTTGGCCTTGAAATCAGAAAACAGTGGATCTTATACACAGACATCAGGTCTCCAGGCCTCCTCTGTCCGAGTGGTGTGAGGCCATAGTGACTTCAGAATAATAATTCTTATAACATTCCTCTCTTTTTTTTTTTTTTTTTTTGATGATGGCGTCATCAGCATCAAGACAAAACAAGATGACCCATCACTTGAAAATGTGAACAAAGCACAGAGGAACGATTTCTGTAAACTCGTAAAGTGGGACCCAAAGGGTTCCCGTGTTGGAACCGGGTAGTGCTGGAACTTTTAATACAGATCAACATGAATGCTTCATAGAGCTTTAACACACAAGATCAAAGGTTTAGCTTTCATCTACAATTTAGGATTCATCTAATTAGGTAAGGCCTGTTTTAGGTACCTATGCGCACATTATTTTAAAATTACATTAGACTATGGTAAGCTAAACCCTGTTCATTAACCAAGGTCGAATCCGTCTACTCTGACCCACCCTGAATACCCTCCTACTCCTTTCTCCACTCACCCCTACGATGGACAATAATCCACCACTCCGAACTTACAACACCAGGAGCAAAGGCAGGAGAGGTTCAGTGCGGGCAGGGGAAACGCCAGAAAAAGCTACCCCTAGGGGGCAGTAAAAACTGGCAGGCCCCCTCCCAGGGAAATCTGCTCTCGGCCAATCTGAGCCTGAAAACCCTGTATTGAATCTAAGTGTTAACATTACCAGCTAATATTAAAGGATCTTTAGAGCCAATCCGATCCTGGTTCTTCCTATATCAAATCAAAAGGTGCATAAACCATAGATCCTTGTGTGTCTGAAGCAAACAGTTTCCATTTTTACCATAAAACCATATTGATCAACATGATGTAACATTAAAGTGTAGATCTCATAACACAAAAAAAATCAAACATGTGAGTCAGTGGAACAGAGCAGTTAAACAAACAGCAACACAATATATGAGAAGAGTCCTAAACGTCAAGAACGCAAAGTTAAGAAAGCCTTCAGGCCATTCAGGCACAAGGCAGAAATTAATCTAATCGCGCTTAGTGTCTCTTCAGGCAACTCCTCCCGTTGAAGAATAAGGAATCAGAGTTCTCTGGCTTCTTCATCCCCAGTCCTCTTCTTGGTTCCTCCTCGCAGGCTGGACGATTGAGCTGGATGGTAATAAGCATTCAGTTCTGGATGGGCACTGAGCATTTTATTTTGCATTTCTCTCTAATAAAACACTTTGTGAAGATGGTCTGCAGACACGAGTCCTTGTTCCCACTAGAGAACAGAAACAAGGTGTAATTAGTGTTCTTATCAAAACCCCATCCATGTGTCATTTATTAAAACATCCTCCAAGCACTTTCACATTCAAGATATTTCTGTGCACAATTATTTAGCTTTCAGAATTCTGCAATTTAATTATTAATTAAAATAGTAATCTTTAAGTTCAAATGTATCTGCAGTAAATTCATAATAATTCTTAACAGAATGCTTTTAATGTGTGTCTTAACTGTTGTTGTCTGATGGAACAACTGTTGTTGTCTTGATGGAATCTGTCCATGATTCCATCAAGGTGCTTCTTTAAAAATTTTCACCTTTACATAATCTTAATGTGTGTCTTAACTGTTGTTGTCTGACAGTTGAAGCTCTCTGCAACATAAGTTCATCAACATATTTGTTTCATGACATTTCCCATTTTATTTTGAAAACCCAACCGAGAAAAAGAAAGCCTTTCCATGTGAAAGCCTTTTCCCTCTCTCCCTCTTTTTTTTTTTTTTTTTAAGTGAGGTGCTGTTCTGCACAGAAAAGACAAAATATTTATACCATGCTGTTACTGTTCAAGGATGCCAAGGTTCTACAACACAAAACAAAGCAGAGAGCAGGAGAGAACAGGAGTTTTTTGAAAATGTTCTAACATTGTAGAACAACTAAAGCTACTTAAGCAAATCAGAATTAGTTCCCAAATTAATCCTAAAATAAAGTAAACCATACATGTGATTATTTATTTTCTTAAACTGAGGATTAAGGACTTTTATTAAGAAGTTCTAGGATGAACGCGTCTCTGCGTTCCTATTTGTCTAGGCCTCTGCAATCTGATCTATGATCTATGTATTCTTAGTGCCTGGTCAGGAAAGGTTAAGGTTCTCCGAAGCTTTCTGTTTTCAGCAACCCTGAAAACCCAGAACCCTTTACAGTCAGTGTAAGGTGTCAGATGACATGTGGGACCACCTTGTCGTCCCTCTGGTTCCACCAGCTGTGTCAAGTCCACAGCAGCTCGTCCTGGGTGCCATGCCCCAGGGGTCTCCACACCGCCCTGTGTGGAACGTCTCTCATTGTAAGGATCTCACCTTACGTCCCGTTCAAAACAGGAGTTCCAATGTGGGGTGTCTTTGCTGCTTTAATGTTCCTCAGAGAAAACCTTCATTCATTGATATCACCTTCAAGCTGTTACCCTTTTATCATCACAGCCCCCAGCAATCCTGACCAGATCCAAAATGTCCCCATAATTTAATTTAATTAAAAATAATCTTACTTATTTTCTGTATGTAGGACGATAACCATTAAATTATCCTGATCTAAAAGCCCTCAGGTTAACGGGTTAACTGGTTAAAAAGACTTTTGAGTTATTTGTGTTCTAGTTGAAAGATATTAAATCTCCATAAATATTGCAACCATTTTACCCTGATGCTTTAATCCTAAATTTACCCATGTTAGTTAGTAGGATGTGTCATTATGCTAATTTTATTGCAACATTACCCATTTTAGCCAGTAACCTTTTCTTTGCGTTTTATTGAAGCCTGCCAGAGTAGCAGAATACAGCTTACTCTTAAGATGTTTATTAAATGAAATGCTATTTAAAAGTTCAGATTACTCTACATATATAGTGAAAACAAATTAATTCATTTATTTATTTAACTGTTGATATAATACCCACTTAATTTATTAAGTTGCTCCATGATTCCATCAAGGTGCTTCTTTAAAAATTTTCACCTTTACATAATCTTAATGTGTTTCGTAATGTGTGGTTTGTTTTAATTGTGTACAACAAAATCTGAAGTGAAATGCATGAAGTCGTGTCTGCAGAACTCATCTGTGTTTGTTGTCGAAGGTTGTCCGATGCCTCAGTCATAGTCCTTCAATGTCCTTTTCCAGTCCAATGTCTAAATTCAGCAGCCCAACATTCTCCTTCTCATCAACAGTCCATCCTCCAGTCCTCACGCCTGCAAACAGAATGAATTCTGCCAGCATTTTTTGCCAAAGAAAGCGCTCCATAGGTTGAAAAGAAATTACAGCAAAGCAGTCACAAACATTTTAACTACAGTGTTCCCTCTAACATGACAAACATAAAAGAAACAAAAGGATAAAAAAAAATAAAAATAAAACATTGTCTCTGACAAAATAAAACTCAAAACTGGATCAGGCTGAAGTCAACGACATCACCTTTAGTCCTTGTCCCAAGGATCAGCCCCCATGGCACTGCGGCACTGTTTCTGCATTCTCTCGCATCTGAGAATGTCTAAAATGAGACTAAATCTCTATGTTAGCACAATCCCATCATATTGACCAGGTTTCTTTGCAAAGAAAAGAAGCAGAAAGATAGAGCTGTTAATAGCAGAAAGCAACAAACATCTTTAAGACACCACCTTTCCTGCTGGAAGATCTGGCATAACTTGGTTAAAACTAAGTATAATTTAGTGTCCAAATCTGATTATTACTCCTTTAATCTGAAAGCAATAACTCAGAGAAAAACAAGAGTGTTAATAGCATGCAGTTAAAACCCTGGTCCCCTTAGTGTCCCTTTAACGTGATGTTTTCCCTTTTTTTCTCTGATCCTGGGAAGGTTTCTATTCTTCCCCTTTCCTTTGAAACTCCGTTCAAAACACCTCCAAAAGAAAGAAAACAAAAAAAACGAAAGAAATTAACCAAACAAAATTAAAACAAAATTGTTTTCCAAGGAGCACAATTATGTCTTTTCCAATATGACATAGGTTTTTGACTTATTACAAACCTTTTTGATATCCTTCTGGTCCTTTGACCATGTGTATTTGCTGTTAGTAATACTTTTATTCATATATACCTTTTCAATCTTAATTGGTCAAGGGTGAAACTTTAAAGCAATGATTGTTCCCTTTTAGTTTTTGAGCTTCTAGTGTTTCTCTATAAATGATAAGAGTTTCCCCCATAATTCAGCACATTGAGAAGGCTACCCAAAACAAACCAAGATTAGAATTAGAATTTAACCCTTTAGAAGCTGGCTTTATTTTATTTTTCCCCCTCTGACATAGTTTTCGTGCCCCAGGCCACAACACACAGACCCAGCCTCGCCATAAACATTCAGATGTTTACATCATGGTCAGATTTGTTTATCATATCTATTGTCCTTCTCAGGTTATACTGTCCCTCTGAGGTTCGCCTCAGCGCAGCATAACTAATAAAATCAGATGATTTTTTTTACTGATGACGCGTGTAACGTGGCCTTCTAATATTTTGACGCTTTTCAAAATTTCTCATTAGTTGCATTCAAATTCCAAGTAAAAAATAAATAAAATAAATGAATAGAAAACCCTTAGAAAAGCAACCATATTTAGTTCCATACAGTTTGTTCAAAGCACAGTTTTTTCTCATCTATTTAAATCAAAAATCTTGTATATCTAAACTTCTTTCAACTGGACTGGTTTGTGATGAATCATTATTATTATAAGCAATGAGATCTCAGTAATTTTAAATTACTTTAGGGCTAAAAAACAAGTGATAGGATCTCAGCCTAAATTTGTAAAACAGTAAACTTAACAAGCTTATGTAACGCTTATTTCCAATTTCTAACAAAGCTGAAATATTTCCGTTCAAGCCATGTTAATCTCTCCGTGTATCAATTTAATTTGGTCCTGATATTTAATGTTAAAAAAACAAACTTTGTTATTTAAATCTCTCTTTTACTGTACCTCTATTGTTAACATAGTCCATGCTTAAAATGTCATTTGAATTACGGAGCTGCAGTTCTCCCAAAACAAATGAACATTCTGAAACCATGAACATTACTTTTACCCCGAATTAATTCACACAGACGAACGTTTAGTTACATAGATACATACACACGTACGGTTACATACAAACGATGACATTCAGACAGACAAACACGTGCAGGCCTGCTTTTTCACCATCTTAAATAGTTCTATGTTTTTCATAATTTTTAAACGTCAACGCCGAAAGATGTTTTCAACGCGTTAAGTTCCCGCTTAGTTTAAAAGGTGGAGAGCGTGCGCTGGTTACGACCCCCCGATGCTTCGTCCACACGCGGTTTTACGCTTCAGTCCCGCAAGGATACAACTCTGTGTCTCGCAGACACTTGGACGCTTACCCATTTTTGAAAGTTATACGTCGCTATTAGCAGTTTAGACCAATTTTATCCACAACGGAAGTGCCTAATCGGTCCCCACGTAAACGCTTCCCCGGTGCAACGCCTTTTTAGTTTCGTTTCCGTTTCCTTGTTTTTATCGCTTTTCTTTTTTCTCTTAATTTTATTTTTATTATTTAGTAGCAGTACTGCAATAAAATAAAATAATAGTAATAATAATAACCCCTATGTGAGAAATATGCATGTTTAATCAAATCATTTCAAATCATTTATGCATGCCATGCGTCTGGGCCCCTACGTTTTTCAGCATGAAATCGAACGTCTCACCCTGGGGCTAGGCTTGACCCTGAGAACTCTGCCTTTGACCCATTACACTGACTCTTCCGCTTCCAGACTTTTTTTTTGTTTGTTTTTATTTATTTTATCCTTTTTTTGTGTTTTTTATTATTTTTTTACTCGTCCTTAGCACGATCGACCAACTAAATGAAAGGCCTCACATCCGATGGTCGCCTTTTTGGTATAATGGTCGGGGTCCCCACTTATCAAAGCTGCAAACGTCTTCGCAACAGTCAAGGACTTAAGCATCCCTGCCGCTTTCATCCACAACAGAAGTGGACAGCCTCTTGCACAAACCCAAGACAAGAGGACTTTAATGGACCAGCTGCAAACTGCTCAGCCGTTCACCTGTTCTCCAGGTGAAAATCACTCTGCCACTCCTCCCCCCTTGTGGGAAAGTCCGTATTTCAGCTGAAAACGTATTCTAATTAAATTTTGAATTTTAGTTTAATGTTTAAACCTTAGTCACCGTTCGGTATTGCGAACCCTGTTTTATTTGCCTTAAGGATTAAATATAATTCATTATTTCTACCGGCTTTTACTTACTACCTTTTAGGTTTACAGTTTTAAATTTTAAAATTTCTTGAGGTATACTTTAAAATGGGGTTTAAAATTTAAAAGCTTGCAAGCATTTTTGACCAATTGCGTTTGTTTTTAAAAGAGCTGGAAAATAATCCCCTTACCGTCTCATGAAAGAAAGGTTCGGATCTTCGCGCCGACGCCCAGAGACGCTCCGAGACCAGGAGCTCCTCCACATCCCTTGAAAATCCATTCGGGGTACCAGAGGCCGGATAACCTCTCCGGGCCGGCCAAAGCAGCTCCTGTCCCCGGACTCCCTCGCTCGTCGGTCGGAGATCTTGTTCGTTTACGCCAAATTGTTGTGGGAGTTTTGGGTGGAATATTAAACAATAGTAACTGAGTTCCCATCTTTACTAAATGACGAGACGGTGGTATAACGTTCCAGCACTTTTATTGAGAAACAGAGCAGAGAATCACATAGTTGGAAAGTAATCGCACCCCACGGTTCCGCTGCAGTCTCTGTCTGCCCTGTCTCTGTCTGCCTCGCTTTTCGGGCTTCCCCTAATACTGCACCGTGGCCTTCCCATGAGACAAAACAAAGACAGTCTATCGTAAACAATCAGTATCCCTCAGCAGCTGCAGCATTTGGCCTTGAAATCAGAAAACAGTGGATCTTATACACAGACATCAGGTCTCCAGGCCTCCTCTGTCCGAGTGGTGTGAGGCCATAGTGACTTCAGAATAATAATTCTTATAACAGCCTCCAGCTGCTGGACTTCTTTCCAGACTTCATCACCTGCAGCAGCTGCTGGACTTCTTTCAGATTCACTCCCGATTCTGGCCTCACAACAAAACAACAAAGGACAAAGAACCAGGCGGGACCAACGTGGCTGTGCTGCTGGGAATGGAAACAACTCTCTTTCAGATTCACTCCAGATTATGGATGTTATGGGAAGAGCCGAGGCGAGTAATGGAACATAGACATAATAAAAGAGTAGACCCCGCATCGACCGCTTTCGTCTATGGGCGCTGACGGGATTTGGTGGCGCCATCTTGGGGCGGTCGACAGCTCAGCTCAGTGTAATGTGTTGACTAGGCGCAGAATCAATTTTAATCAACTACAACTCGTTGAATATTGAACTAATTTTCACGTTTTTTTTTTTTTTTTTTTGCTTAAAACTTTAAAACTATAGCTATTAGAACGAATGGTCCAGTATGTTTAAATAATCTTAGGTTAATCTTAGGTTAAAAGTAATAGAATATTCTGACAGGATGTATGTATGTTTCAAAACACAGCCACTCAGACATTTTTATAAGTTTTTTATTACTATATAAACAAACACATTTGTACATGTATACACACACACACATATATATATATATATATATATATATATATATATATATATATATACACACATATATATATATATATATACACACATATATATATATATATACACACATATATATATATATATATATATATATATACAGATATCTCTATCTCTATAGATCTAGATCTATAGATCTCTAGAGATAGAGATCTAGACTCTATAGAACATACATATATATATACATACATATCTATATATACACATACAGATATCTATATCACATACATACGATCTAATACAGACATATATAGATAGATCCCATATATAGTTATACCTATATAATAAGATAAGATATATATATATAATATATACTATATATATGATATATACCTATAGTATATATACACACATACATTAAATATATATATATATAATATATACATACATACATTATAGTAAATATATATAATATACATCCATACATATAAAATATAAAGATATATAGATATAGTATATATATATATATATATATATATATATATACATACATACACACACACACACACACACACACACACACACACACACGAGCAGGAATACAAACAAATCAAATAAAACATTTCTTATTATATATCTGAACTAATAAGCAATATATGCCCAATATTAAATTTAATCTACAAGATTTGCCAGATTTTATACTTAATAATACAGCTTGACTATCTGATGCAATTATACATTTACTTCCTTCCCTTATTTTATCAAGCAACCATTTTAGAGCGAATATGGCAATTAATTCAACTGTAAAAAATGCTAGATGATCTGTTCTGCCATTATTTGGATCTTTAGATCCATCTGTATATATAATTATACTATCTTCCAAAATGATTATTAACTATAACCCATTCTAGAGTCTTTCCCTTTTTAATAAAATTACCTAATTGCAGATCAACTTGAGGTGTGATAAATAACCATGGTGGAATTGGTGATTGTGGAACCATAAAACTATACTGGAACTAACCAAACTTTTGAGCTTTTAAGTCCCCAATCTATCCAAAACTATTACAATTAGATTTATGATGTTCCTAGCAGTCCTGCAACACCACCTTAGTTGGATGATTATAATTATGTGCCTATAGATTTGCCCAATACACATACATTAGCTTCAATCTTGGTAACGTTAAAGGAAGCTCACTAGTTTCAACTTGCAAAGCAGCTAAAGGAGATGATCTGAAAGCTTCACAACATATTCGTAACCCTTGTGTTTGTTCACTATCAAATTTCTTAAATGACTGTCAGCAGTTGCCACATTTGCTAACGTGACTGCTTTGGGATGTTGCCTGATATATGTAGTTGTACCTTTATCTCAGTATTCCATTGTTCCTGGTTTAATTCCAATGTTTTGAGGTTTGAGAATAGTTTACTACATTCACATTCTTTAGTCCCTTTTCAATTTCCTCATTAAATGCAAGGGTTTAAGAGAAAATGTGCTTCTCTTAAACCCTGGCAAGGTTTTATCTGCCGCTCTAACTCCTTGCAGTATCGGACTGTACTGGTTTATACTTTGACCATTGGTTAAGACCAAAATTATAGAAATTGGGGATAAATATACATAGTTGCATTTCAGAGAGAAACACGTTTGAAT
This sequence comes from Fundulus heteroclitus, assembly GCF_011125445.2. Lineage (NCBI taxonomy): Eukaryota > Metazoa > Chordata > Actinopteri > Cyprinodontiformes > Fundulidae > Fundulus > Fundulus heteroclitus. The sequence goes on from NC_046384.1 coordinate 5,495,041, forward strand.
TCTGGAACTTGGACAGGTTTAAAAGATTTTTGCAATAAAAACAGCTTATTTCCTATTTTTTTTTACCTAAAAAAAGAACTTTTTCAATTTCAAAAACTCCGTAACTGACCAGCCAATAATCGCAAGTTGTCCCAAAGTGAAACGCTCCTTACCTGCAGAAGCTGCTCGCCCTTTCCCTCTGACAAGATCCCAGGAAGTTACATTATGAACACATTGTGGTCAGAAGGATTTCATTAAAAAACATTAGGGGAAATTATTAAATGTTGTTAATAGGAAAAGTACCATTAAGACACGCGTTATCCTGAAGTTTTAAAGAGTGTTTCTTCGTTTCCCAAAACCTAAAAGGAGTTTAGTAAAATGTAAAACACGGAGAGCTGAAAAAACGGATTGACCGCATGTTAGTCGGTATGAAGGTAACTAAATTGTATGTTTAATGTTTAAATTAAAGGATAATACTTGACACTAGTTCAGCAATAATCTCATTGGAAGAGCCAGCTCTTTCCTGGGATGCTCTTTGTACCCAGTGCAGGTGGTGGGAGACACAAGAACGTTAAGGAAAATCACATCCCTGATGGAAAATATCTTCCACCCCATGTACAGAGCTGTTGCAGAGCTGGAGAACTGAGTGACAGACTTCTGCATCTCAAATGCTCTAAGGTGCGGTTCCGCAGATCATTCCTTCCGGCTGCAGTCAGAGTCTACAAGCTTAGCTGCTTTAGCTGCTCTCAATAGACATAATATCTGTTTAAATCATACAAATTGTTGCACAGTCATGATCCAACCATTAATTGTTTACACTGTTCTCAGATACTAAGATAACTCTCCACATCATGCTAATCATTGTTCAGGTTCTGATTCAACCCTTTAACTGTTTTACACTGTTCCCAGATTGAATTGCCCTCATTGTTCAGCACAACGAATCAAGAGAAAGACACATACAAGATAAACATGGGTAGACAGGTTACCTGAGGCCATTCTGCCTTTTTTAAGGCACTGCCTTTTAGCAGAATATAGAAAAGAATATATGGGGGGTGGGGGGTTGATGGGGAAAAAAAGTGGATTTCTCGCACTCTTGTAGAAAGTTGTAGAATGCAGACAAAAGTACACAAAAGCACCATACACAAGACATTGTAAGTGTAATGTACACAGCAAAGGAAGTGGCTCATAGATGGGGTGTATTTATTGCTATATTGTGTGTTTGGATGTCTAAGTCAGTGTAGGTCCAGTAGCCCCTCCAGCCATAGTCTCAGATAGTATGTTATGAGCAGTTCAGTAGAGCACTTTGTAGGTCACAGGTGTAATAAACGGGTGTGGTGGGGGTAGAGCATCTTGTTTGCATAACATCCAGGAGAGTGTGAGATAAAACCTGCCTCCAAGGCCAGCATTAGGAGCCAAATTCAATTACAAGGATTGTTTTGTCTCAGGCTGACAAAACATTTTCTGTCAGCCTTCAAGCCTTTGCTGCTGAGTCCAAAACTGCTGGATTTTTTTGTGGTCTTTCTGCCATAGATCAAGCTAGAAATTGAGGGACAATGAAGGAATTCTTATCTCATCTTACGCAGAATTTAGTTTGAGGAACATTAATCTTTCTCCAAGTAAATTCTGAGATTATCTGTTAATGGACCCATAGGCTAACTAAAATAAATAATTGAAAGAAACACCCTTCCTAAGGTGATAAAAACATCAGCTAACCTATTAAGAGATCTCACTAGAAAGGAGGGGGGAACTGATGGTTTGAGTTGCACAAATAGACTAAGAACACACCTGCGCTTACAGCTAAATCTGAGCAAATGAAACAAAGTGAAATTCAGAGAAATACTGAAACTAACAAGTGAGTAGAGCTGTACAGTTTGAGTTTGTATTCACAACAGAGCTGTTTCTGCTCCTATATGGATGTTCATGTGTGTTTTTAAATTTGCTTTTTGGCTAAACCTTTGTCCACACAGATCACAACAATAAGGCTTCTGTCCTGTATGGATTCTTGTGTGTCTGTTTAAACTTCCTCTTTCACTAAATCTTTGTCCACATAGATCACAACAGAAAGGCTTCTGTCCTGTATGGATTCTCATGTGTCTGTTTAAATGTGATTTAATGCTAAATCTTTGTCCACATATATCACAACAGCAAGGCTTCTGTCCTGTATGGATTCTAATGTGTTTGTTTAAATCTGAATTTTGGCCAAATCTTTTTCCACATAGATCACAACAGAAAGGCCTCTGTCCTGTGTGGATTTTCATGTGTCTGTTTAAAGTTCCCCTTTCACTAAATGTTTGTCCACATATATCACAACAGAAAGGCTTCTGCCCTGTGTGGATTCTCATATGTCTGGCTAAATTAGATTTTTTGCTAAATTCTTGTCCACAGAGATTACAACAGAAAGGCTTCTGTCCTGTATGGATTCTAATGTGTGTGCTTAAAGTTCCTTTTTGGCTAAATCTTTGTCCACATAGATCACAACAGAAAGGCTTCTGTCCTGTATGGATTCTCATGTGTCTATTTAAGGAGTATTTTCCAATAAATATTTTGCCACAGTCTTTGCAGCTGAGCTTCACTCCTGTCTGGGCTTTCGTTTGTGAGTCCACAGTTTCCTTTTCTGTAGAACATTTCTTATAGTCAGAGTCTGACAAGTGTTTCTGATCAGAGAGAGGGTGCTCTACATCACAGTCCTCTTCATCCTTCTCAATCTCTTCAATCTCTAAAGAAATGGAACCATCTCCATGATCTTGTATCCTGGTGGATTCTTCTCCATCATTCCCTTCTGGAAACACTCCATCTTTAATTTGGTCTGGATAAAGCTTTGAGAGCAGCAAAGGGTCATGCAGATCGGCACGAGGTCTGTGGTCTAAAGAAGCTTCTTCAACAATCAGCTTCTGCTTAACATCTGTAGGAAACATGGAACACATTATGTAAATTAGAAAGTATTTGTGTGTGTATAATTCTGTTAGATTTAATAATTTGATTTAACTACTCTTTTAACTACTTTTTTATTTAGCATTTTTGTTTATGTCTTGTTTTTCTGTAGTTCATTCCTTGTTATTCACCCCTTCACAACCTGCTAAGTGAAATAGATTGTTGTTCATTGGGTTCACATCCTCTCATTTACAAAACTTGCAGAACAGTAGAGCAAACAATACAACAAACAATTTCAGTGTACATTACAGTAACAACTCTCTTCCAAAAAAATCAGTTCTTTGTAGAGCTACCTTTTTAACCTTAAAGTGCTGATGACAAATTATTACATTTTCTGCCAAGTTTTGTAAAACTATAAAGTTATCCCTGATGATCTATTTGATGCTTACAAGTGCGTCTCCATAACATTGTTTTAATAAAAAAACTCAGCCATTCGTGTGAAAATTTATGAGGTCTTTAGCATTGCTTAGTGACTGAGGAGGGAGGGAGAAGTGAATAAAATGTGAGAATGATTTTCAGTGTTGTTGATCCCAAGAACAGCAGCTTCGTGGCAGACAATCTCTAAAGTCGTTACATTGTATTGCAGGTTTTTGTTCAGTCACAAATGGTAAATGGCTTGTACTTGTATAACACTTTATGGCGTCTGACGAACCAGAACCAGAAGTACTTTAGACTACAGTCAGTCACCCATTCACACATCAACGGTGGTAAGCTATGTCAGTAGCAACAGCTGCTCTGGGGCAGGCTAACAGAATTGATGTTGAGATGCATCAGTGCCACTGGGCCCTCTGACCACCAGGGCACAACAACGGAGACAGTTCACATAGGGTATCGAACCTGCTAGTTACAGGATGAACTCCCTAACTCTTATGCTATCGTTGCTTTCTTAAACTAACACAACAGTGGTGCTCGTTTAAGTTCCCTGAGGATCCAGAGCAACAAAGTAGATAAATCAACGACTGACGCATGAGAAGTGGAAGCCGAGCCCTCCGCCGCATCTGCTCTGTATTCTGACCATTTTGAGTTGGACTGTTTATATATATATATATATATATATATATATATATATATATATATATATATATATATATATATATATATATATAAACAGCTTAAAGATGATATCAATAAATTAAGCTTTACTCTGAGGAGCATTAAAGCTGCAATGACACCTGACATTAGAACTCCTGCTATGCAAAGACCATGTTGAACAGGAGATGAGCTGATATCCTGGGATTACAACGATGCTAGGCTATTCAACCTATGAGAAGGCATGAATGTAGTTGCTCCAGGAGGATGATGTGGAGAGACATTTCACACACAGGGGGAGTGGAGACACCCAGGACAAGCTGCTGTGGTTTGGAACTGTTATGAACTTATTACAGCTGGTGAGGGTGTTTGATGGTTGATGTACTTGGAACCAGGTTGGACACAGGAGACAACGAGGTGGTCCCACTGGGATTACCTGAAACCTAACACTGACTGTAAACGGTTTTTGGGTTTGCTGGGTTGCTAAAAGAAAAAGCATCAGAGAAAACCTTCTCTGTCCCGACCAGGTCCGCGCTCAATACACAAAGATCCAATTAGCGGGTTCTAGACAAATACGGACACAGAGGCGCGTTCATTCAAGATCTCCTTTAATCCACAGATTAAAATGCAGCTACTAAGGCTGAACAGAGAATTAAAAGAGGTACGAAATTATCTGCGGCTGAATCAGCCAATGCCTGCACATTTTGGCCAATATGATACATATTGGCGTTCTGCAACAACGCCATCTATTTCCTGACAAGTCCGAAGCTATAAAAGCTACTTAAAACACTGATTTTAATTGTTTAAAGAACACGTGCACCCCCATATAAAAACAGTTTAAAGGTTTATTACATAAATCACCAAATAGTGATATTGGATTAAAAAAGTGTTTAACATGAATATTTTATGTCAACACTTTATATAATATTTTATGTGTGTGTGAACATACACATGCTTCAGATAATAGCAGGAAAGTCTGGTAGTTTTGAGTTCTCCAGCCTTTGTCTCTGTTCTTTCTGTTCTCAATCATCATGCGAAATGTCATCTCTATGCCCAAGACTGATGAGACGTAGGTGTAGACAGTCTAGATAATCATAATTCAAATTGAGCAAACAATTTTAATGATAATGAACCGGAAAAGGGTAGAGTGCCTCCTCTGGGTTGGGGAGGATGTACAGCCCCTAGTGGAGGAGTTCAAGTATCTTGGGGTCTTGTACATGAATGAGGGGAAGATGGAGTGGGAGATCGACAGGCGAATCAGTGCGGCGTCTGCTGTGAAGCGGGCGCTGTACCGATCCGTTGTGGTGAAGAAAGAGCTGAGCCAAAAGGCGAAGCTCTCGATTTACCGGTCGATCTACGTTCCTACCCTCATCTATGGTCATGAGCTTTGGGTCGTGACCGAAAGAACGAAATCCCGGATACAAGCGGCTGAAATGAGTTTTCTCCGTAGTGTGTCTGGGCTCACCCTTAGAGATAGGGTGAGGAGCTCGGTCATCCTGGGGGAGTCAGAGTAGAGCCGCTGCTCCTCCATGTCGAGAGGAGCCAGTTGAGGTGGCTCGGGCATCTGGTCAGGATGCCTCCTGGACGCCTCCCTGGAGAGGTGTTCCGGGCACGTCCCACCAGGAGGAGACCCAGGGGAAGACCCAGGACACGCTGGAGGGACTATGTCTCCCGGCTGGCCTGGGAACGCCTTGGGATTCCTCCTGAGGAGCTGGCCCAAGTGGCTGGGGAGAGAGACGTCTGGGCCTCCCTACTGAAGCTGCTACCCCCGCAACCCGACCCCGGATAAGCAGAAGAAAACGGACGGACGGACGAACAATTTTAATAATACACGTATACACATCATTTACATGTAGTCTTATTCACAGCTTCTACTATATGAAGTTCTCTATGATGTGATTGTGAGGATACACACCAAAAATCCTGATGTAGTTTGTATTATAAGATCATTACTTCATGAAATTCAAACATGACTTCAGACATGTGTCCCTGATGGATTCAAGGGATCTGGCACCTTGCTGGATCAGAACATGTTGATTGACATGCTGGTGAAGATTCTCAGTCATCCAGGTCATGGTCATTCCAAAAAAAGTAAAAAACAAAGCAACTGGACTTGTTTTCCGTAGTGAAGACGTTTTGCTTCCTCTCCAGGAAGCTTTCTCAATTCAAAAAGTCTGGAGTAATGTGGAGTACCAAGCTTTATACCATTACCAAACAAAGGCCTTGTAATGGCTTAGATAACATGCAAATTCAACCGTAACAGGTACACCTGTTACGGTTGAATTTGGTCAATCCGTAACAGGTCAATCCATCTGCTGGCTTAATGGCTTCAACAACCGCCCATTTCTAAGCGGTGGACCTGTTACGGTTGAATTTGCATGTTATCTAAGCCATTACAAGGCCTTTGTTTGGTAATAGTATAAAGCTTGTTACTCCACATTACGGAAAACAAGTCCAGTTGCTTTGTTTTTTACTTTTTTTTTTTTTGGAATGTTGATGGACAACATCTCTGTTCATTGCAGGATGGAGAGATTTTGAAGATCCTTCATACCTGCAGAATCATGCTTGCTTTTTATCCTTATCCTGTTTTACGCTTTTTAAAATCAAAATGTAAAATCAAAATGAAGTTTGATGGACGCCTTAAAAACATTTAATGCACGACTAGCTAAAACCTGAACTTTAATAATTTGTGGTTTGCTTACTTGTTTATGCCCAGCTGTTTCTTGGCACGTTCATTGCTTTTTTTATTATAAATTATAAATTATTTTCTCAATATTTGTCAGACCCAACTATGGCACATCAAAAATTCACACTACTCACAGAACCCACTAAGGCAATATACGATTTTCTGATCTGTGGTGTCCAGTTTTAAGTTTTGTTTGTGAGACAAAAACACTTAAGGAGCTTTAAATTGCAAGATCCCAGAGCAGGTACATCTACAGAGACAAAACATATTTATCACAAAACTGAAAACAGAAAGTGTCATACCATATAGGTGAGGACCCAAATGCAGAGAACAGTTCCTGTGAGATTTTAATGAAAAAACAAGTTAAACTCACAGATGGAAACCAAAACAACAAATGATGCAAAAATAACAGCAGGCAGGAAGAGTAAGGAACAAAAATCAGCAACAACCTGAACATGAAACCAGTACCTATATTCACAAAGAATCCTAAGACTAAAAGTAGGACTTAGTGATGTCATTTTAAGCAACATGTTCAGCATTGTAGCATTTTAAATGAAGTAAGATTGAAATTTTTTCTTATTATTTCAGGCTTTTGCTTTGCTACCAACCAAAGGACACAGAGTCCTCCTAAAACAAATGCTCCTACAACAAATTCCTACTTTAACTATCATAAATTCAAGGTGTTCAGCTACGATGTTGCTATAAGCTAATGGTTATTATTGGGTTTGTTTCAGTTTTCATATATCCTATTTATTAATGTTTGAGATCAAAGTGAAGTTACATGACGAGATAGTTTTATTTAACTTTAAAGTGTCACTTAAGCACTGGAGTTAAATTGTAAATGAAAAATTTGCTAATTTTTAATACTGATGCTGGGAATGTTGCAGAGTTAAAGAGAACAAGCCTGACTGCAACCATGTTACTATGCTCCCCCTTTTTTCATTGGGTTATTGTTTAAGATCTTTTTAAACATTAAGCAACATTAAAAGCTTGAGGGTTGAAAGATTGTTTTAAAGACATTTTATGGTAAAAAAATCTACTTGATAGAAATAAAGATAAACTAAGTTAAATTTAAAATTAATATTTCATGGAGGATAATCTATAATGCTAATAAAGGATAGTGAGCACAACAGGCAATAAAAACGCATTCAAATGTGTGTAGACAAGAACAGGTTGGTCAAAATGTTTTTAGAAGCAACTGAAGTGATGGTAGAGATCATGCAAAAAAATTATCGTGATTAGTCAATTGATCGAACATAATAATCATTAGTTTGTCCTACCGCCCTAACATGTCAGTTCTGATCCAAAGATAACACTGCGTTTGTCAACAGGAGTTGCTAGACTGTTGGCCTTCTGAGGAAGAACCATTGCTAGTCCTAGGTGTGGGCCAGAGCAGCAGATTTGTTATAGCGGTTGTCTCTGACCGTTCACTGTAAACTGTATGAATGGGGACATAAACAGCAAGCAAAAATATAAGTAATTATTGTTGTTGATGTGAAAGCTCAGATTAGGTGTGTGTGAGAGAGTGAGAAAATTAACAATAAACCTTGACTTTATTGAAATTGAAAATATTTATTATTTTATATGTATATGCATAATACCATACCTATCTTTGTTGCAAACGGTGACTCCACCGGCATGGCATTAAAACTGGTATTTATTTACACATTTGTTTACACATTTTGTAAACATCAGGTCATCATGATTAGTGACTTAGCCATTATTGGCCAGAGTTTAACATCTTGTGGCAATAGGATGTTTTCATTCCAATTCTGAAAAGTGCTTGAAAATGAAAATGTCTATTTTGTTTAGGCATGTTTTTATAATTTTCATTTATTGAAAAATTGCATATTAAAATGCCCCAACAGGTTATTACACTTTTAGAAATGAAAGGGTAAAATATGCGATTAATCTCGGGTTAACACCAGCTGATAAGAATTAACCGCATCGCAGCAGATTCTTTACCCTGAAAGAAGTGGTTTTGTTGATTGTATACTTCTGAGACTTTGGTAGTAATAAAGAGACTCTTGAAACAGACATCATACTTTAATGTATTTAATCTAACAAGGCAGAGGGATATTTACAGCTTCAGTAGTGGATTCTCATACACAACAATGCAAGACGGGTAGATTTTCAGACAGGAGAAATAGCTGTTCATTACTGTCACAAGCATTATGTAGAGCCAGTTGTGTACACCCCTTAAAGGGTTGTGTACAGTATGACATCAGTGTTCCTTGCATCACATTTGTGGAAACGATCATACTTTATATGTGGACGTGACCAAGTGGACCCATTTATCCTAAATCAGTCCTTCTGTGCAATCTACGTATGTCAGCCTCTAAGTCTCCAAGGTTGTAGTTTATTCTTTAATTTCCATTAACTGCTTTCTGCAGCTCCACCATCTGTAATCTCATAATCTTTAACATAACTATGAAATCTGGGTTGGCAGCATCCATCAAGTTGTGGGGTTATTTTGCTGCAGGATGCAAATAGATCTTTCAAATGGAAAAATACCCAAAAGCCTACAGCCAAACTAGTTACAAAGTGGCTTAAGAATAACAGTGTCAATGTTTTGGAGTGGTCATCACAAAGCCCTGATCTCAATCCTATTGAGAATTTAAGGGGAGATCTGGAAAGACTTGTGTAGAAAGGCGACATGCAAACTTTGCTCAATTGCATCAGATCTGTCAGGGGAAATGGGCCTAAGTTCCTGCCACCTTTTGTGAGAAGCTTGAGGAATAATATCCAAATACCTTTGACCCAAGTCAGCGTCAGGGTTCAACTGCATATGAACGTTATCTTAACCACTTAAGTCACTGTGCACATCACTCACTTATCATGGATAAATATCCATATCTCTTCAACTTAAATTCTCAGATTCACTGCAGGGGACCCACCGATTAAATAAAAGCAATCAGTCAGAAAAAAAAACCCTTCCTAAGGTTGGAAAACATCAGACAACCTTTAAGAAATCTCACTACCTATTCGGCGTAGTGGTTAGAGCACATAGACTGAGAACACACCTGTTCTACAACTCAGTCTGAACAAATGAAATACAGATTAAAAGAACTTGAAAGGTTTTCAGACAAATCTAAAAACAAGCTACTAAAGAAATGCTGAAACTAGCATTTGAAGACTGTTGTCTTTAAAAAATTATGCAAATAAATTTCCCTTGCCTTTAATGAGAACACATCTCACAGCACACCATAGCAGTGCCGTTTGAGTTAGTAATTACAGAAGAGCCATTTTGTCTCCTGTATGGATTCTCATGCGTCTCATGTTTGTTTAAATGTACTTTTTCTCTAAATCTTTGTCTAGATAGATAACATCAGGAAGGTTTCTGTTCTGTATGGATTCTCATGTGTCTGTTTAGAGTTGATTTTTGGCTAAATCTTTGTCCGCATAGATCACAACAGAAAGGCTTCTGTCCTGTATGGATTCTCCTATGTGTGTTTAAATGTGCTTTTAGGCTAAATCTTTTTCCACATAAATCACAAGAGAAAGGCTTCTGTCCTGTATGGATTCTCATGTGTCTGTTTAGAGTTGATTTTTGGCTAAATCTTTGTCCACATAGATCACAACAGAAAGGTTTCTGCCCTGTATGGATTCTCATGTGTGTGTTTAAATGTGCTTTTAGGCAAAATCTTCGTCCACATAGATCACAAGAGAAAGGCTTCTGTCCTGTATGGATTCTCATGTGTCTGTTTAAATGAGATTTTTGGGTAAATCTTCGTTCACATAGATGACAACAGAAAGGCTTCTGTCCTGTATGGATGTTCATGTGTGTGTTTAAAATAGATTTTCGGTTAAATGTTTGTCCACACAGATCACAACAGAAAGGCTTCTGTCCTGTATGGATTCTCATGTGGATGTTTAAAGTTGATTTTCGACTAAATGTTTGTCCACATAGACCACAAAAGAAGGGCTTCTGTCCTGTGTGGATTTCCATGTGTGCGTTTAAAGCATATTTTCCAATAAATGTTTTGTTACAGTCTTTGCAGCTAAGCTTCACTCCTGTCTGGGCTTTCTTTTTTGAGTCCAAATTTTTCTTCCCTGTAGAACATTTCTTATATCCAGAGTTCGACAAGCGTTTCAGCTCAGAGAGACGGTGGTCTTCATCACTGTGCTCTTCATCCTCCTCAGCGTCTTCAATCTTTAAAGAAATTGAAGCATCTGGATGATCTTGTATCCTGCTGGATTCTTCTCCATCATTTTCTTCTGGAACTTCTCGGCCCTTAATTTGGTCTGGATAAAGCTGTGGAGACACAGCTTTATCCACACCATCCAGAGTCTTCTTGGGAGGAGAAGCGACTGGAAACTTGATGGCATTAATCACCTCCTCCCCATTGAACTGCTCTCCTGGTAGACTGATGTAGACTCCTTCCTGTTCCTCCTTTATGTAGGGGGGGTTTGGGTCAAGCAGGTCAGCACAAGGTCTGTGGTCTAAAGAAGCTTCTTCTTTAACAATCACCTTCTGCTTAACATCTGCAGGAAACATTGAAACACATTATGCATATTAGAAGGTATTTTGATCTTAGCCTGAACTGAGGCATTTTTGTAATTTTTGGATTTAACTACTTTTTCCTATTATTTATTTTTGCATTGTTGTTTCTTGTGTTGTTTACAGTTGTTTTGTAAGAGTATTCACCCCTATTGTCATTTTTCATGTTCTGTTGCCTCACAACGTGCCAAGATTTTTGGGTGAGTGAGTTTGCAGCATTTCATTTACAGAAAATGTAGAACAGTAAAACACAGAACAAAACAAAACACTTCACTGTACATTACTGTTACGACTCCCCCCAAAAGTCAGCTCTTTAAACAACTGCCTTTTTTACCCTTAAAGTGCTAATATAATATTGACCTTTTTGCTAAGGCAGTATGTTTAGGGAACCAAAATGTTATCCTCAAAGATCTATATAATATTTACAAATGCGCATGCATAACATTGTGTTAATCATAATCCACGGCCATTTGTTGGACTCCTGATTTTGTTCCCAGTTTAAAAGAGTCACTTCTGTCCCTTGTCCAGTAGCACCAAATTTGGGCAGTTTGCCAAGGTACGTATTGCTTTTTAGGTATTACCACTAGTAACGATTATGTAGAACCGTTTCAATTTCCAGTAACTGCTTCACTGGGGTTCCAACCACAGTGAGTCGACTTGGAGGTATTTCTTTAGAAGGCTAGCTGTCTCTGATTGACTAAGGGGTGGAGTCACCGTTGGCATAATAACAGCGACTCCAGAACTACAATCACATCCGGCATATATAAAAAACACACAACAGCCATAGCAGATACTGAGTACACAATGAATAAAATTGCTTAAATAAATACCATTGCCTAACGCGGAGGTGGACAAGTTTTTTTAGATGAAGGTCAACGGTGCCCAAAGAAATGAGAAAGCATTGATGGAGCTCCGTATTGATGACTGCCAAAGTCCAAATGGACTCAATATACGGGAGCTGACTGACATGTCAGCTCCCGTAGGGAGAATTGCCCTATGGTCACTGGGGTGTTGAATTTCTGAATGATGGTGTTTAGTAGACTCCAAAAACTATCTGTTATATTACTGGTTATTAGCACCGATGAGCTAATGTTTGTGTGAACAACAGCTAACCTGAAACCAGGTTCTGCATAAGGACAAGAGGCTAGTTAGCCCCAATGCTATGTTCATAGTTTCCCCCCTTGTTATGCAATTATACCTCTTTGATTTTGAAGCTTATTACCAATTAAAGGCATACTATGCAACATTTTTCAGTTCATTAATGTGTTCCATACCGTTTTGGATGAATAAATGAGTCATTTTAGGTCGAACAAAGGTTTTCTCGGCCGCCCTAGTGGTCTGTGGGGGAAATACCGTACTTGCAATTGCAAGAGCCCTCGGCCCGCACCCACAGGCTCAGAAGTCTCGTGCAAGACCGCGACTGTCGGTCTTGCTTTACGGCGAGAACTCCATGTGTTTTTGCGTTGCCATTCACTATACGCACGCGCGAAAGCAAAAACAAGGAACCGCAAGTTTTTTTTTTTATTATTATTGTTTTTTTTTATTTATTTTTTTTTGAATGTTGGCGAGGCGGCCGCCTTGCCAAGATAGCGCTGCGGGAAACCCTGATGTTCATACCTTCACTGTGTTAGTCATTGTTTGTACTGCCATTTTTTTTTACTTTTCATTGCGTTCGCCTGTCTGCTAAGCTCAAAACAACCGCGCCTGGCTTGAAGGAGAAACCAGACAGCTGAGCATCTTTACAACAGTGCACTTTTACTTTCGCCCTCTGGGGGGAGCCTCGCTGGAAAAATCAACCCCGGTTGCATAGTATACCTTTAAAATTGTCAATTATAATTTAATATGCCATTCAAAATCAAAGGATAGCTATGATGTAAATTATTTCAAATGGTTGTGATCAAGGGCCATGAGCCTGTAATGATTAGCACTAACAATTGGCTTATTAACAACTATTAAATTGTTTAGCTAGGAAAAGGGTTGTCTAACCAGTTGTTGACTGTGTTAGACATGTCCAGTACACATTAACAACTTTAATTATGATTGCAATTGGAGTTTTAACAATTACTCCTTCATCAAAAGACAATGAAAATGTCTCAGTTTATTCAGTTATTTACTTAAAGTAGACAATTCGGTAAGTTTTAGATACCATTCAATTTCTGACTCAAAATAATCACAAACACCTGCAAATTCACTAGTTATTAATTAAACTGATCATTCCCTGTAACAGTAATTATTCTGCTAAATAAAAATACTACAAAACACTACTCACGGCTAAATAGCTCATGGAAAAGAAAAGGAAAATAAAAGTCAGTCGAAGTTGACAAATTAAGAAGTGGCAATATGTGATCAATTCACAGTTGATTAGCGATTCTATTGACTTCAACATTGATTATCACAATCCACATGTCAGCACTTTGTTGTAACAGCACTGAAATCATTCTGGCTAAATAGGTGTGAGGTAGTAAAGCTAGTATACTCAAACAGGCCTGAGGCTTAGATAGGGAACGCTTCTGGGAAAACTAGCCACTAGCAGTGTTAGTTCATGCACGGTTAGCTTCTAATTTGTCGTAGTTCTGCTTCAAGGTAGAGCTTCGCTAAAGATAGCTAAGAGTACTGGGGCTACTTGGTGCCCTGCACTAGATGGTGGCTCTGACGCTGCATACCCTCCAGCCTTGCGTGCCGTACGCAAGGATAGCAACCACTCAAGAGAAAAAGGCTTCGACAAACTGCAGGAGACAAGACAGGCCTTACCTGGGACGCCAGAGGGGTGAGGGAAACAGAGAGAGAGAGAAGAGAGAAATATGAAAAGAGCACTGACTCAGCTGATCGGCGTGGCTCCTCCCCCACCAAACAAAACCCATACAAAGGAGATTTATGTTGCACTGCTCAGTGTCCGTGGATCTCAGCCAGGATCTGGCATGTAGATTGGCAAAGTTCATTGAGTGTCAGAAAACAGATTCTCTGGGCGCTCCTCGGACTATCTGTTTGGCCAAAACAAATCAAAGGGATCTTGTCTGTCCCTGAAAGATGATGGATCTCCCAGTGGAATTAAAAATGAATTAACATTCATTTTATGTCAAGTCCTCCCTGGTGACATGCAGGGGATAAAGGTGGCGGATCAAACTTGGACCGGCCAAGGAATCTGAATCACGGGCCACCACATGCAGACAGCACGCAGAAATTGAACTGAACATCTTCTCAACACAACGGCACTGCACAAGAGGAGGACGTAATTTTCCACTGTGGTTTTATGCCCGGGTGTAATTTGATCTCTGGACAGTCACCATCTCCGTCGTGATTGGAGATGGGGTGTCTCCATCAGTTGTAGCTCCCAACTGTGTAGCATGCTGAGAGTTGCAGTTTGTCACGTCATCATGGCATAACACCCTTGTTTTTAAAATATGTTCACATTCACTATTGTGTCAGCAATTGAGATTTGTTTGGGCTTTTTGTTTTATTCCATACACTTCTTCGTCTGCCCTGCCTTCCCCTTACGTTGCTCATTGCTGATTATTTATTTTTTTCTACAAAGAAAAACTGTGTGATTCTCACTGAGATTCAGAAGGAAGAGGTACTGCACCAGGCCCAGCATGAAGAACACACTGAGCATTTATTTGTTTACATTCAGGCTGACAAAGGGTGAAGATGGCCCAGAATGCTGCATTCAATCAATTAATTTCCCATTTCCGTTTGTAACATGCGTCAAGCATAAAGCAACCTTAAGCTTCTTCAAGATGTTTAGTC